>NC_143585.1:152880696-153035533 GCF_048544385.1 Mastigoproctus giganteus
TGCCGCATGAGCTGCACACAAGAAATTGCATTCCAACTGTCATATTTATATGTGTACATTCGAATTCTTGCTCAACTTTTGTCGGAAATTACATCGTTTTCACGAAGAAAAAAAACTTTCCAGGCTTTAAGGTTTCCAAAGACCGACTGACAGTGATGGTTGGCAGGAATGCAGCTTGTGACTGCAAGTTAAAACCTCTCTTAATTTATCGCTCCGAAAACCTAAGAGTTTTAAAAAAGATATCTAAAATTAGTTTACCAGTTATTTGGAAGTCAAATCATAAAGCTTGGGTGACAGCTTCCGTTTTTGAGGACTGGTTTGGTCACCACTTCATACCCAAAGTCGAACATTATTGCAAGTCTAAACAGATTCCATTTAAAGTGATGCTTCTTATTGGCAATGCACCCGGTCACCCTCCTGCCACCCTAATTAATTTCGACCTACATGTGAAAGTTGTGTTTTTGCCTCCAAACACAACTAGCTTGCTTCAACCGATGGACCAGGGAGTCATCAAAACATTCAAGGCCTACTACACGAGGTGCTCGTTTGCACATCTGAATGAAGCTATGAGACAAAATACTGAGATATCTGTTAAAGACTTTTGGAAACAATTCAATGTTTTAGATGCCATAAGAATCATTGAAGAATCTTGGGATTAAATTCACAAAAAAACATTGAATGGTCTCTGGAAGAAACTTTGTCCATTTTTTTTTTTTTTTCAAAAACGAGATGAAAACAATGCCAGAAACTGATCATATCACTCCTGTGATAGAAGGAGCTGTCAATCTTGCCAGTCAATTAGATTTGGAAGTCAATGGTGATGATATCAAAGAGCTGTTGGATTCACATAGTCAGGAGCTGACAATGAATGAGCTCATAGAGATGTGTGAGCAAAATTTCACTGAAGTATCCGACACTTCAGACCCAGTTCCACCAGAAAAGCATATGACAATTGCAAGCGTGACAGAAGGTCTCAACTCAATTGAAAAGGGCTTAAAAATTTTAGAAAACATAGACTCCAACGAAGAACGCATTATAACTACAAAGCAAGGAATAAAAAATTATTAGCTTGCTACGTAGAAATTCTATGTAAAAAAAAAGAAGGCGCTGTCTCGTCAGACGAATTTGTTGGGTTTTATGAAGCCATCGACATTGAATTAAGTTTTTTACGTAACTCATTTATTTTTTTAATACATATTTTGTATTAATATGTATAAAGAACTGCAATTTTATTAAATATTTTTCTTCTAAACTAGTGTCTTTGTTAGTCCTTGGTCCCAATTAAACAAAATTGAAATGTATTTATATGCAAAGTTGTACCCCGACTTACGCGAATTCGACTTAAGAGATTTTCGTCGGACCCACCTATCGCTTAACTTCAGGGTATTACTATACTAAGTTACCAACTGTCTGTAGTTACCAGCTTCTCACTCGTAATTTGTAGACATACAGATGTACCATATAAAAAAAAAAAAAAAAAAACACACTTAATATTAATTTGAAAGCAGCTTCACAACTTTGTAAGACTATAATTTCACATAATTAGAACATAATAAGCACTGAACAACAGTTGTGGTCTTGGAATTTTTAGTGGTAAATGTTTGGGTTTTCCTTGTAGCTGGCATATATGTGATGTAAACAAAAGAACTGTGTTCATATCTGATTAGGTGAGAGCACAAACTAGTGTATTTTTCTACCGCTAGAACCGCTTTTAAGTATCAGTGATACACTGGCATTTCTCCAATCCAAAGGAATCTCCCCTGAGTCCAAAGATGCTCTCATAATTAACCTCGACGGTTCAATACATTGTGGTATTCAATACATACCTCACGCTCTCCCTCAAAACTACAGGGTATAAATCATCAACTCTCAGAGCCTTATTTGCCTTTATGCTCAAAAGTTTTTCTAATAAACAATCACTGTAATTATGACATCATTAATTTCATATGGCTCAGCCTCATTCACACAGCCTCTTCCTCAGTATAAAGGTCTTTTGTCAGTAAAGACAGATGCAAAGTACCTGTTGAATTCATCCACAACATCAGCTGGGTTGTCTTAAGACTTTTCCACACCCATTCACAAAGGTCCAATCTGATTCACTTTTTTCTTCCTTGTATTCACATACGTGAAAAAAGTTTTTGTTCCCATTCTTTGCTCTCTTAGCCAATGCTTTCTCATACACAGCCTTGGCCCACTTTGACCTTATTTATTGTACTATTACAGATCAACTTGTACCTGTTATAGGTACTTTTCATCACTCTAGCTGTCTCATGCTGTCTTTTTCTGCTCTATTTTACCAGCCAGCTGCAAAGCCATCCATTTCAGCATGGGACATTATTCTCACCCCTAGTATTTTCTGTAATATGCAGGTACAAATAATAATCATCTAGTTTATTTAAATAAGTTTTTTTTCTGAGTTTCCCTCCCACTTATTCTAATCAATCTGGGGAAGATTAAAGTCACCCATAATAAGACATTCATACTTGCTTGCTTATTCCATCTGCAAGTACAAACTCTCATCATATTCTTCACAATATCTGGTTTGTAGATTACTCTCACAATACTAATATAATGTTATCTAATACTAATACTGTGTTTCTTTGAATTTTCATTCCCACTCTTTTTTTCTGCTGACTGGCTCACTATAGTCATACTTCAGTAATCCTTTAGTTTTAATCTGGTATGATTAATTTAGAATTTTTCATAGCTTGGAACACTCATGTGTGCATCCAACATTTTAAGATAGAAAAGAGCCATCCTTTCTACTGAATAAAAGCTTCAACTTGTCAATAAAAATGAAAGTGTAAATATTCAACAAGTCTCTATTTGACCATGTAAGAACAAAAATGGCATGCTGCTTGTGTTCCCTTTTTGTTCTTGTTCTATCAGGCTTGATGTCCAAATCTTCTAATAATAAAAATAGCAAAAGCTTTTTAAATAACTCACAGCACTATCTGTTTAGTTAAAAGATTAGAAAAATTGGAGATGAAAGAATTTTAGAAGTTAATTAAAAACTCCCTTATTCAGAATGAAATGCATTCCAGTCAAATAATCAGTTTTATTTATAGGTTTATTAAACCTAAATAAAACTGATTATATACTGGACTTAATTTACTTAATGGCAAAATTTGGAAGGCATTACTTCTTTGAAGATAATTCATCTTACCGAAAAATTACTTCCTTTCAAGCATTAAATCATTTTCAACTATTATTTTGTTATTTGCAAAATGCTTTTGTTAATGATATATAGGAATTTTGCTAGCAGAGACAAGGAGGTGATTATCCCTTTGTATAAGGCAATGGTCAGGCCAAACTTTGAGTATTGCATACAGGTTTGGAGGCATCATCTTAGGAAGAATGTAGAGTTGCTAGAATGAGTACAGAGAAGGGCAAAAAGATTGGTGAGAGGAACAAAGGGGTGCGCTTACAAAGAAAGGCTTAAGTTGTGCAAGTTGCAGCACCTGGAGACTAGGCACCTGTGAGATGATCTGATTGAGGTGTACAAGCCCTTAAATGGTTTGAACAGGTTCAATGCTGATGGGATACTTCTGCTTGCTCAGATTAAGAACCTGAAGGGGCATAGATTCAAATTGAAGAAAGACAATTGTAGGATAGATGTGCGGAAGTTGCCTTTAGCCAATGGGTAGTTGATTGCTGGAACAGACTTCCATCTGTTTATTGTGAAAGTTGATAGCTTAAATAAATTTAAGGCTGAACTAGACAAACATTTGGAGTGACCAGAAATGGGAAGGTGTTTTGTTTTTTGGCTGATGCTGTATAAGCTTGTTTTTTTGCATCATATGCCTCAACTAATGCTAATGCTAAAATGAATCAATATGTTAGTAATTTAAAAATAATATTAGCACAATAAAAAAGGGATTAAAAATCTAAGAACATCTGAAGATAACATTATAATATGTATATTACACAAATGTAAAAAAAAAAAAAGACCTAATCTTACCAGATGCTATATGGTACTGAGGCTTACTACAACATTTCTGAACATCAAGGAGGTGAGCCAATATCTAAAAAATTCACAATAATTAGCACTGCAATTATTCCATATCCAATATGGGACTGAAGTAAAACAAATCATTAGTTAATGCATATTCTATTAATTTGTCACTGAAAACATTTCAACCAAATCTTATCACAGAAAAGAAAATATAGCTTCTAAGCAAAAATGAACCTGCTGAAAATAGAATGAGTGGCCAGTTCATTGGGTATACGGACCTAATGCAAGTGACACTTCCTTTAGCCTCAGATTATGTGGCACATGATGACTAAAGCATAAAGCAGACACTGACCCATTAAGACTCAACAAACCCTGCTGCAAACAGTGCTCATTATATTGCATCTCACTATTGCTATCAGTTTGAGATGACTGAGCATATAAATGAATGAGGGAAAGTTCACATTCATTCATACACAGAAGTTTTTGAAATCATCAATAACCCCTGTTTAAGAATCTGCTAGTTAATATTTGTATTTCTGAGTCCAAAGCAGATTCCGTCATTGAATATTTATAGGCATTAAGAAATTGATTAAAGATAATCAATCTTTTGTAGGTGAGCGGGTGATAGCTATTATAATGTAGAAGCATACCGGTGTTTGTAGGTTTTCGATAGATGCTAAATTGTATTTTATTCAAAACATTGATTATCATACAATAGATCGATTATCTTTAATCAATTTCTTAATGCCTATAAATATTCAACGACGGAATCTGCTTTGGACTCAGAAATACAAATATTAACTAGCAGATTCTTAAACAGGGGTTATTCCATTACCACAATAAACCGAATTAGGGTACAAGCTAAGGATAGGATACAAAATACTACACCAATCAACAATAGTAATATCAAAAAATACTTTATTTCTGTCCCATATGTTGAACAATGGCACAAACAGCTTAACAGATTCTTTAAAGATACCGAACTTAAAATTGTAGTTAGGCCAATACGGAAGTTACACACTGAACAACCGCTCAGTTCTTTCAGCGTTCGCAACAAAAATTAATGATCAGGTATACAACATTTCTTGCGGTGATTGCGACTCGTCTTATCAAGGTTCGACCTGATTTTCTCTTAATATTCGTGTAAATCAACATGAAGCCTCAATTCGTGCTTCTCGTTCAGCAGCGTCAGAATTAGCCTTTCAAGCCATTAACGAAAAACATACTTTTTTATTTAATGAAGCCAAAATACTTAACATTCAACGTAATTTTACCCGACTATTAATTGCAGAAACCGTTGAAATTAAATTACACGAGAATTCTGTTAATGTTCGGCGGCCATATTTGATCTCCAATGCGTGGACCTTTACGCGCATGCGCGAAGACAAATAATCTCTATTTAAGTATCAGGTTTAACCCGATTCGGTAATTTTCATTCCTGTGATCACGCCATACGGTTGAAAAGCGTTGTCAGCTTCAGGAAGGAAAATCGTTTTGAATATTTTCGTTAAATTCTTTTAATTGCGTTAATTTGATTTTTAATTGTCTTAAATTTATTTAATTATTTATATTTTACTCTAATGTACCGGTATGTGTCGATTTTTTTCATTTTTTCCGTTTTAATTTCTGAAGGGTATCATACAGAAGTGTTCTACACATTATATTGAGGTAAACTCCTCTTATTATTTTACTAATATTATTATCAACGTAGAACATATTGAGTAGTACAGCTCTGTGGTAAGAATTACATTCATACTATCTAATTCTTACCACATGTACACCATATCCAAAAATTTCATTACTTCATACAGCATGTCCCACCCACTTTTTCTTACTATTGAAAACACCATGCATTGTCAAACTAATAGAGCAAGCTTATCTGCGAAAAGATCTAAACCTCCCAATCACTTCCTAATTCATTTCACAAATATACGTGGTCTCAATTCTAATCTCAACGATGTCCATTTCCACTTACAGTCTACCAAACCCCTTGTGCTTATTCTGACAGAATCTCAGTTATCGGTTGATCCATCTACTGCTCATCTCAGATGCCCAAATTATTCGCTGTATGATTCCTTTCGCCTCAAAGGTAGTACTTGTGCATGTCCGTTCCGATATTCCCTGTCAGAGACTTGGTAATTTGGAATCTCTTCTTTTCGACCTTCACTGACTTAAAATCTCTACCTCATTGTGTCAAATTCATCTGTTGTCTCTACTGTTCTCCCAACTCCACTAGTCAACTTGGAGCTCTTTGACTTCCTCTCTTCGCAACTTGACTTTCTCCAATCCAACTTTCCTAACAGTGAGGTACTTTTCCTTGGTGATTTTAATGTTCACAACTCCAGCTGGCTTCCATTTTCTAGTCACGCCGACCCAGCAGGTCGAGATGCTGAGGCTTTTGCAATTACTAATGACCTTGCACAGATTGTTCAGTTACCTACAAGAATACCGGACAATCCTAATCATATAGCCAATATGGTTGATCTTTTTCTCACAAACAACCCTTCTAAGTACACGGTCGAAGTGAGAGATCCTTTAGGCACTTCAGATCACAACTTGGTGATTGTCTCTCCTCCAATGGAACCTTCATCTCACGGCTATTCCCAACCTCATGTTGTTTGGCATTACAAGAATGCAAAATGGGATGACCTGCGAGACTTCTTTTCTTCTTTTCCTTGGTCGGATTACTGTTTCAAAACTTCTGATGTCAACGTTTGCTCAGATCGTGTCAGTGAAATTATTCTTGGAGGAATGGAATCCTTTATCCCACATTCCACTTTAAAATCTCATCCTTTATCTAAACCTTGGTTTTCCAATAAATGTGCTAAGGCTGTCCAAGAGAAGAATGTTGCATATCGTAATTGGCTAGTTTCTAATTCTTCAGTTTCATTTTCTGCCTACACCAAAGCTCGCAACAATTGTAAAGCAGTTATTAATCTGTCCAAACTAGAGTTTGAAAAGGCTAAGAATAGAAAACTTGCCTCTTGCCCTAATGGTAGCCAAGCATTCTGGTCTCTTGCCAAAGCTATTGGCCGCAACTTTTGCCCATCTCTGCTCCCACCTCTGTCCAAACCAGATGGTTCTGTTGTCACTTCAGCCAAGGATAAAGCTGACCTGCTAGCATCCCATTTTTCTTCCAGCTCATGTATTAATGATCTTGGTAAAACACCTCCCACCATTCCCAACACGCTCCATTCAATGCCTCCTGTGGTCTTCCGTCAAAAGGATATCAGAAGGATTTTGATGAATCTTGATGCTAAGAAAGCTCCAGGTCCTCATGGTATTTCTTCACTTGTTCTCAAAACATGTGCTCCTGAACTTACTCCTATTCTTTGCCGGCTTTTTTCACTTTCTTATTCCAAAGATGTTTTTCCTTCGGCTTGGAAATTTGCTCATATCCAGCCAGTTCCTAAAAAGGGTGACAAATCCCTCCCATCCAATTATCGTCCTATTGCAATTACTTCTACTCTTTCTAAAGTAATGGAGATATCAATTAACCGCCAACTCTTAAACTACCTAGAAACCTTCCGTCTCAACGATCACCAGTATGGATTCCGTCAGTGTCAATCCACTGGTGATATTCTGGCTTATGTTACCCATTTATGGACTAATTCAATGGAAAGGTTCGGTGAAACCCAAGTAGTTGCTCTTCACATCTCAAAGGCTTTTGATCGTGTTTGGCATAAAAGTCTTCTAAACAAGCTTCCATCTTATGGTTTGCCAACTGTTTTTAGTAATTGGTTATCCAGTTTTCTCTCTGATCGCTCACTGAGGGTGATGGTAGATGGCTCTCTGTCTTCTAACTTCTCCACTAATGCCGGTGTCCCCCAAGGTTCAGTTCTTTCCCCCACTCTTTTCCTCTTGTATATCAATGACCTTCCATTGACTGGAAATCCTATCCATAGTTTTGCCGATGATAGCACATTGCATTCAACTTTCCATTTTGAGAAACCTTGTCCTGCTCAATTAGCTTCAACTTCTCGAAAATCTGCTACCAATTCCTTAAATGCCGATCTTCAGGTAATTCTCCAGTGGGGCAAAGACAACTTAGTTGATTTCAACCCTTCTAAAACTCAGTCTTGTCTTATATCTCGCAAAAAGGATTCTTCTGCTCCTATGCTTATCTTTAGTGACACCCCGATTTCTAGGCAAAATGATATATCTCTTTTGGGGATTACCCTGACTTCTAATCTCTCTTGGCACAAGCACATTACAAATATTGCTTCCTCTGCATCTAAAAAACTTGGTTTTCTCTTTTGCTCTGGGCGTTACTTTTCTTCCAAACAGCTGCTCACTCTGTATAAATCGAAAATCCGCCCTACCATGGAATATTGTTCCCACATCTGGGGTGGTGCCCCCAAAACCTCCCTCAGGCTTCTAGATTCCATTCAGAGGAGGGCAGTTACGTTAATTAATGACTCATCTCTAACAGAGTCTCTCCACTCACTGTCTCATAGACGCACAGTTTCTGCTGCATGCCTCTTCTACTGATACTTCCATGGGCACTGTTCTTCTGAATTGGCTTCTATAATTCCTGCACTCTCTTTCAAAACAGTCCGAACACGTGCCGCCACCAGCCAACATCCATTTACTGTCCAACTTCAAACCCACAGAACCAACTTTTCATCTTCCTCATTTATTCATTCAACTGCCGTTTTCTGGAACAACCTTCCTTCATACATATTTCCTGATAATTACAATCTACAGAAGTTCAAGTCCAATGTCAACAAATGTCTTCTTTCGTCTTCTCAACCTCCAACCCAAGCACGGTACTAAGAACTATAGGTTCTAATACCTCATGTTTGGGGTTACATAAAAAAAAAAAAAAAATTATATGGTAAGCAACTACATTACGTACAAAATTAAACTTAAAATGCCAATTAAAATCATGAATCTATTAATCCAATGGCCCTGGGCTGTCGAGTTTTCGTATCTTTGGTGATTTTGGGTTGTAAAAGGGGTTTTTACTTTAAAATCCACACAGCATTACCACTAAATGATAAAGTCAACCACTTTGAAGCCTGGCATGTTTTCTTCTTCTTTCAATATGAAACTTCTTTTAGACATTCGTTTCCAAAAAATGCCTGTTTCATTTATGTTCAAAACTTGTTGAGAAGTAGGACACCTCTCTTCAATAATTTTAAGTTCTTTTTTGAAAGTTTCGGCTCGTTCTTGATCTGCACTTACAACTTCTCTCTGAATTTTAAATCTATTGAACCAGCCTTTACTAGCATTAAATGGTTCCACATTTTTTTTTTTTTTTTTAAGGTGAGATTTCTTCAGATCATCATATAGGGTAATCACCTTTTATTTAATAATATTTAACTTAACAGAATTGTGCATTGGATAATATTATCTTCAATAAAATTATTTAGAAGTCTCTACATTTCAATTATAATAGCTGGCCTAGCAATAACCAATTTAGTTGCTTACAATGGAACATCTGTCTTTCCCGCTGCTAAAATTAGCATTAGCATTAGTAAAGGCATATGATGCAAGAAAGCAAGCTTATGCAGCTTCATCCAAAAAAAAAAAAAATACTTCCACTTAACCCCTCCCTTCGTTCGAAATACCTGTCCAGCTGAGCCTTAAATTTATTTAGGCTATCAACTTCCACGACAAGGGATGGAAGTCTGTTCCATCAACCAACTACCCGATGGCTAAAGGCAAATTTCCGCACATGTATCCTACATCTGTCTTTCCTCAATTTGAATTTATGCCCTCTCAGGTGATTATTCTGAGCAAGAGGCAGTATCCCATCAGCATTGATCATGCTCAAACCATTCAAGGCTTTATACACCTCTATCAGATCACCTCGCTGGTGCCTAGTCTCCAGACACTGTAATTTGCAAAACTTAAGCCTTTCTTCGTAAGAGCACCCCTTTGTTCCATTCATTGATCTTGTTGCCATCTCTGTACTCATTCCAGCAGCTCTACATTCTTCTTGAAATGAGGCCTCCACTCTGTATACAGTACTCTAAGCGTGGCTTAACCATTGCCTATACAAGGGAATAATCACCTCCTTATCCCTGCTAAAAAAATTCCTGTACATCATTGACAAGACACCATGAGCTACTCTTGTAGCCCGCTGCACTGCTCAGAGAACTTCATATCTGCCTACACAATTACCCCCAGGTCCTTTTCATTCTCTACCACTTTCAGTGTAGTACCACAGAGTTGATACGTTGCTCTGGGGTTGCTGTTTCCTATATGTAGTACAGTAATACCCCGACTTACGCGAACTCGGAGTTACGCGGTTCTTGATTTTTTCGTTTGGCAACGCTGCCGCCCACTATCTTCAAGGTCGTTTTTCATATATTATCGATATACGGTGCGACGGCGGAGAATGAGAGCGAAAGATGAACAAAATTCAACTTTGCTGCTTTTATGTTTTTTATATCAGTGAAGGGGAAACACATTTCACCATAATAACGTAAAAACCAACACAATTCCAGCTATCGGTATAATCGCAAATGCAATTAGATCGAGTTTATAACAGATTTCACTAGCAGAAACGCAACTGGATTTTTATTGTTTTATGGTAGTAACCCCTAGAAATGTGAGGTGTTAATAGTGTATCTCTGCCTTTATGTTGTTGTTTATTCAGTTGCTACATGCGCGCAGCTTTGTTTATGCGTATCAAGCCTGCCTCCTCGTTTTGTAATTGTCCTTTATTCCCTAAAAATGAGTAAAATACTTAATTAAAAGGTGTGAAAAGGAAGCGTCCTGGTGAAGACACTGCAGATTCAGAGAGAAAAAGAAAAGCAATTATCGATAAACAGAGGCGGACTGGGTCAAAAATTCTTACCCGGGAAAATTTATAGTGGCCTCATACTATGGTTTATGGCCAAAATCACACTGGCCCACCGGGGTTTCCCGGCAAGGCTTATGGCCAGTCCGCCTCTGTCGATAGAGAAAAAATATGAAATTGTGAAACGCTTTGAGCGAAATGAAAGACCATGTGATATTGCACGTGCTACAGGCCTAAATGAAGCAACGGCGAAAAGCACATGACAATTGCAAACTTGACAGGTTGAAAATTGAAAAGGGCTTAAAAATTTTAGAAAACATAGACTCCAACGAAGAACGCGTTATAGCTACAAAGCAAGGAATAAAAAAATTATTAGCTTGCTACGAAGAAATTCTGCGTGAAAAAAAGAAGTCTCTGTGTCGTCAGACGAATTTGTTAGATTTTATGAAGCCATCGACATCGAAATAACTTTTTAACGTAAGTCATTTGTTTTTTAATACATATTTTGTATTAATATGTATAAAGAACTGCAATTTTGTTAATATTTTTCTTCTAAACTAGTGTTTTTGTTAGTCCTTGGTCCCAATTAAGTAAAATTTATATGTATTTATATGCAAAGTTGTACCCCGACTTACGCGAATTCGACTTACGCGATTTTCGTCGGACCCACCTATCGCGTAACTTCGGGGTATTACTGTACTTTACATTTGTCAATATTAAACTTCATTTGCCACCTCTCAGCCCATCTGCTCAACCTTTTCAGATCCTGTTGCAGCAGCATAGTGTGAGTAGTGCCCTTGAAAACCCTGCCAACCTTCGTATCGTCTGAAAACTTGGACATTAAGCTTGATATACAATCATCAATATCATTATCATTTATAAATACAGAAAACAATAATAGACCCAACACTGAACCCTGAGGGACTCTACTAATAACATTAGTCCACGATGAGCAGTGTCCATTGATTACCATTCTCTGTTTTCTCCCCCTCAACCACCCCTTTATCCATAGCAGCAATTTGCCTCCAATGCCACACTGCTCCAATTTGTGCAGCAGTCTTCATGTGCAACAGTATCAAAAGCCTTTTTAAGATCCAAATATATAATATCAAAGTTATTCCCTGCATCCAGTTCTTTTGGGACTGCATCATAGTATCCAATCAAATTGGTCAGGCAAGACTTCCCCTTAACAAAACCATGCTGTGTCCGAGCTATAACTGAAGTCTTCTCTAGATGATCCTGCAGTGTTTCTTTAATCAGTGGCTCCATTAATTTTCCTGGAACAGAAGTTAAACTCACAGGTCTATAATTACTTTTGTCGGCCTTTGATCCTCCTTTGTGAATTGGGGCCACATTTGCACATCTCCAGTCTATGGATACCTCCCCTGAGTCCAAGGAAGCTCTCATAATTAGGGCTAAAGGTTTGCTTACTTCCTTTGCTGCCTCCTTTAATATAACTGGATAGATCCCTTCCACCCCAGGTGCCTTTCTTGTGTTTATCTTCAATAATTTCTCCTCCACTTTACTCTCAGTTATTTCAAGATTCTCTAGCTTATTGCCAGAGTTGAATACACCTCTGGCATTCCCTTCGCTGAATAACTCCTCATGTGTGAATGTCGATGCAAAATATTCATTTAGTTTGTTAGCTACCTGAGCAGGATCATCAACAGTTGACCCATCGATATCAAGCGGGCCAATCTGATTCATCCCCTTCCTTCTAGACTTTACATAAATAAAGAACTCTTGACTGTTTTTCTTTGCATCCCTTGCCAAAGATTTCAAGTAATCTGCCTTCACCTGCCTAACCTGCTTTGTAACTTGGTTACATATCAACTTGTATCTATCATAGGCTTCTGTGTCATGTGTTAATTTATATGTATCATGCATTTTTCTTCTGTGCCATACGTCTCAGTTCATCTGACATCCTTAGTTCATCTGACATCCATTTATGCCTAAACATTAAATAATATTTCTTAGTTGGTATGTAAAGCCTAGTAGCTTCCAAGATAAGTTCTTTGAATGCTTCCCATTTTGAATTTGCGGTTGGTAACATCATCAGTTGGTCCCACTGTATAGAATTTAAATACTGTCTCAGACTATCGTAGTCGCCTTTACGAAAGCAATAACACTTCCCTTTACCCCTGATGGTAGTTACCTCTTTGAGTAAATCCCACTTCAGCACACTGTGATCACTGCCACCTAGTGGTTCCTTTATCTGCAGATTCTTAATGCATGAAGAATGACTGCTGATAATCAAATCAAGAGTATTACTCCCTCTAGTTGCCTCCCAAACATGATGATATAGAAAACAATCATCCAATAAATCCAAAAAAGTCTTGCCAGTGTGTGAGTGACTAACCCATAAATTCCAGTCATTATCTGGGAGATTAAAATCCCCCATTATAAGACTCTCTTATGGACTGGCCCACTCTATTTTCGTGTAGAGTTTCTTGTTATACTCATCAGAGTCATTAGCCCCATAGCACACTCCTACTCTCAATTTTGATCTCTCAATGTTTATGAGACCCAAACTGACTCGACACTGCACTGTCCAGCGATGTCGACTGGCTTCACTTGCTTGGATTTTATGTAGGCCCCTCCCAAGCCAGGTGGGAAGGAGCAGCAGTGCGTAGCACACACTTCTTGATTAGACCGGGGTTCGAGCCCATCACCACTAAATACGGAGGATGCGGAAAGGTCAGGGAATGACTATTGCATATTCTCTGAGCAATATGATTACAGTTCTGCATTCCTTATATCTGTGTGACCCCTACGTCTCTGATATCCCAACAATATCCACCTTTGATGCTTTGACCAATACCTCAAATTTATCAAATTTATTAACTAAACTCCTAGCATTGGTGTACACGCAAGTATACATGCACCTGTTTCTATTCTTAGCTACCCTAACACAATCCATGTGTTTACTTGTACCGCAATGACTCCCAGCAGTCTCTGAAATATCCTGCATCTTGTTTTTCAGGCTTCTGCTCATTCCAATAGAAGCAGTGCAAGAATCACTTTCACCTCTGCCAGTGGCTACTGTTAATCTATTAGTCTTTGTATCCCCCCCCCAAGTTAGCAGTTTTCCGGCCAACCTAACACTGCCTCGATAGCATCAGCAAATATTCTCGCACCCTTTCTATTTAAGTGTATCCCATCCCTGTAGAAGCAGTCTCTCCTGCTAACAAGTACAGACCAGGCTGAAAAAAATTCTACCCCTTGAGCCTTGCACAATCTTTCCAGGGCTGAATTGATCGACAAGGCTCTCATCATATACTCCCTCCTATCGTGTCTGGGCAGAATTGCAGACACTTCCAAATTCAACACTAATTCACTGCTTTTTTTCAAAAGTGACCTGTACTTGTTAAGTAATTCTGCTGGTCTCCTATTCTTGATATCATTAGTGCCAACGTGTACAACTATATCACCTTTTGTGACCTTAAAAGATTATATCCGCTCTACAACGTCATCAATCTTTGCCCCCGGCAGCACCTGTCCTTTTTACAAAGCATGTTTCCCGTTTCCCTGACAATAGAGTCATCACAACTACTAGTTCCTGTGGGACCAGAGCATTCTGCCTTGGGGGTTGCCGCTGTGTTGCGTGATGACCAAGTGCAAGCTCTGGCATTAATGTGGGCAGCTGAGAGCTTGATGGGCCCCTCAATTTAGTTCCTTCGAGGGTATCCACCCTCTCCTTCAAGCTCTCATATAGGCCCATAACAATGCTGAGTTGTTGCCTGATTTCGTTACACTCCTTGCATCACGCACACACAAAGACATCCCCCATAGCAATATCATGTCCACGAACATCATGCAAGAAGTGCATTTTAAAAGGCTGTGATTCAGAGGGCAACTGCCCCCCTTAGTTCTCCTCTGATCCACAGCACTCCCATTAGCTTGAGCCTTTTGCTTTGCTGCTCTGGTCTGAGTCATGATTTTGATTTAATTTCAATAAAATTTAAATTTCAGTACAAAATTATAACCCTAAAATTGCATCTGAACACAGTTATAATGGTATATATATTTTTCAGGATCAAGTATTAATTATCTACGAGTTCCCTTTATATAACTTCCGTATCAAGTTATGTATTATTTAATTATGTTACGTTTGTAATCTAAGTCGTTATATATATTTAGTTAAAAGTATAATTTAATTGACAATGAAGTTTAATAAGTTTAATAGATTTTACTGATTAATTGACAATATTATAATATATTATACTAACGCTATCTAGTTCGGGATATAATGTATCGTATAACAAAGGCGGCAAGTTACGAACAGTAAATCTACGGACACTTAAGTATTAATTTACTTCCAAATCTCGCTGTCTCAATTCAGAATAAACTAACAATCCTGACTAGGTCTATAAGCTACTTATAGAAAATAATTTGATGTAAAAAATGGTCAATAAAGCGGCTCAATATGGCTAAAAAATCTTCTCGTTCAGCAGACCTGCAACTTGTAACACGTGGATTTGATACCCTTACTGATACTTTTATGCAATTACAAGGCCGAGTAAAGAATAAATACACCAGGTTAATCAGAAAATCACAAATTAATGCTGTACTACTAAATTTAAAGTGTTTGATTGAAATTTAAATCAAAGTTTTTAAATTTAAAGTTTTGACAATGTTAGAGTGAGATATGGGTTATAATATAAGAAGAGTGTCATAGCGAATCAGTGTAGAATGAACCGCATTATAACGAAGGCCTGCTGTATTAGTACTATACAGAGTGGGGATTCTAGGACACTTTTACAAAGAGAAAAAAAAAAAAAAAAAAAAAAAAAAAAACACCCCCATTTTTCCTTAAAATCATTCATTTTCCTAATGCAATATACAAAAATCTAAAAAAAAATTAATTAATTTACATTTTTAATGAAATCGTGTTTTAATCTAAATTTTTAATTAAAAAATCTTTATTCTAATCACATACAAAGGGTACTAGGAAAGTTTTGCAATACAGCTTTGTTTATTTAATTTTTTCAAAGTAATTTCCTCTACATTCAATACACCTCTCCATCCTCCGAAACCAATCTTTAAACCAGTTCTGCTAAGTTTCACTAGGGAGTAAAGCACACTCGTTGTCCCAAGCCCGTAGAAGGTCCTCATCACTGGAAAACCGCTTCCCTTTTAGCTTCATTTTCACATGCGGGAACAGTG
This sequence comes from Mastigoproctus giganteus, assembly GCF_048544385.1. NCBI lineage: Eukaryota > Metazoa > Arthropoda > Arachnida > Uropygi > Thelyphonidae > Mastigoproctus > Mastigoproctus giganteus. Next base: position 152,896,569 of record NC_143585.1, read on the forward strand.
CAAAGTCGCAGAGAGCAAGGTCTGGCCTGTAGGGAGGGTGCTCGAGAAGTTTCAGTCCTGTCATGGTCAAATATTCGGTGCAGGCTTTGGCGCGGTGAGCTGGAGCATTTTCGTGATGGAGGTACCAGGTGTCCATTCTTGACTTTGGCCGCAGGTTCTTCATAGATCCAATGACTTTAGGCAGGCATTGTTCAGTATACCACTTAGCTGTGACTGTCTTCTGCGTGTCCAAAACGACACGTTCTACAATTCCACTCGATTTGAAAAATATAGCTATCATTTTCTTCTTTACAGATCGGGATTTTCTGACAATTACGGGTGTGTCGTCATCATCAAAGACCCAAACTTTGTTTTGAGCCTTGGTCGGCAGATCGTAATAGTACAGCCAAGTCTCGTCACCTGTCACGATGTTGTTCACATACCGAGATTGTCCCTTATCAAACTTTTTTTTTAACATCTCCCGGCACCAAGTCACACGTCGTGTCATCTGCTCTTCAGTCAGTTGATGCGGCACCCAGAGAGAACAAAGTTTCTTCACGTGCAAATGATCTTGCAGAATCGAACGAATTGCTGGTGCATTTAGGCCCAAAGTATCCTCTATCTATGTATCAAAGTATCCACTATGCTGCTGCAACAGGATCTGGAAAGGTTGAGCAGATGGGCTGAGAGGTGGCAAATGAAGTTTAACATTGACAAATGTAAAGTACTACACATGGGAAACAGCAACCCCAGAGCAACGTATCAACTCTGTGGTACTACACTGACAGTGGTAGAGAATGAAAGGGACTTGGGGGTGGTTGTGCAGGCAGATATGAAGTTCTCTGAGCAGTGCAGACGGGCTGCAAGAGTAGCTCATGGAGTATTGTCAATGATATACAGGAATTTTTCCAGCAGGGATAAGGAGGTGATTGTTCCATTGTATAAGGCAATGGTCAGGCCACACCTAGAGTACTGTATACAGGTCTGGAGGCCTCATTTCAAGAAGGATGTAGAGCTGCTGGAACGAGTACAGAGAAGGGCAACAAGATTAGTGAATGGAACAAAGGGGTGCTCTTACGAAGAAAGGCTTAAGTTTTGCAAATTACAGTGTCTGGAGACTAGGCACCAGCGAGGTGATCTGATAGAGGTGTATAAAGCCTTGAATGGTTTAAGCATGCTCAATGCTGATGGGATTCTTCCTCTAGCTCAGAAAAATCACCTGAGAGGGCATAAATTCAAATTGAGGAAAGACAGATGTAGGATAGACGTGCGGAAATTTGCCTTTAGCCAGCGGGTGGTTGGTTGGTGGAACAGACTGCCATCCCTTGTGGTGGGGGTTGATAGTCTAAATAAGTTTAAGGCTCAGCTGGACAGGTATTTTGAACGAACAGAGGGGTGAAGTGGAAGTGGGTTTTTTTTTTTTTTTTTTTTTTGGCTGATGCTGCATAAGCTTGCTTTCTTGCATCAAATGCCTCTACTAATGCTAATGCTAATGCTAATCTGTTGGTAGGTCACTCGCCTGTTTTCGTCAAGCATTTTCCTCACAGCAGTAACGTTTTCCTCCGTAACTGACGTTCGTGGCCTTCCCGGCCTCTCAGAATCCTCCAGAGTGAAATTTCCCCTTTGGAATTCTCTATACCACCTGAATATCGTTGTACGATGTGGACAATCATCATCTAGTGCAAGAGTCATTTCTTCTAAGCACTGGTCTATGGTTAAACCATGCACGAAATTATACTGCAAAACTGTCCTTATCTCATTTCATGACCACGATGCCATCGCAAGCACTTTACACTCTCACTACTAATGAATAACTGAGCCCATCGACTTGGCGCGGCGGCTACTATGCACGTATGAACATGTCTCAACATGCAGCAACAAGTAGCTTCCTGTAATTCATTGTTGCGTCATATTGCAAAACTTTCCTAGTACCCTTTGTACATTAATTTTAAACATTCCTCTTTATAGGATCGATCCTATAGAGAGGAATGTTTAAAATTAATGGTAACTTTACCATTGCACCCACACCACACACACCTGATAAAATAGACTTCTCCTCTTACCACCAAAGAACTGTAAACACTTATCACTACTTAAACACTTGAAACTCTTCATACTCCTATGCTATTATTAATAAGTAAAGGTAAATAAAGTTAACAAGAATGTACAGTAAATCCTCAATTTAACGGACTAATAGGGGAGAAGGGATGTTGGTTAATGCTGAAAGTTCGTTAAATCGAATGTAACCTGGGGAGGCATTTTTAATGTTCTTAATGTAAAAAAAAAAAAAGCTTTAATACAATATAAAGTACTGTAGAATATAAAATTATTAAATTATAATAAAAAAAATACGTGATATTCTGTTGTAAATATATAAAATGTTGCAATTTGGCCTTTGATTTATGGATATCATAAACAGTTTGTTTTTGTTTTTTTTTCGCCGTAAATTTCAAACACGTGCTACTGAGATACCTTGTTCTAATTTCTCAATTACCTCTAATTTATGTGCCACATTTAAGTTCACACGCTTTCTTTTAACTCCTCTAGCACTGGATGCCATTTTAAATTACAGTATCAGGATTGAAAAATTATTTAATACGTAGTCACATTTCAGAAATCACAGAAACATTCTGTATACAACCTGACCGCACAACAGCTTGAGGCAGACTGGGACCGGAGCAAAGCGAGTCGATGGATCTACACTTTAGTGTCCCGAGCCGCATTCAGCTCGCAAGTCACCGCCTGCTCATATCTGTTATCTGTAATCTGGGAAAATAACTATTTGAACATGTTTTCAGAAAGAATAAACAATTTCCTGAATTTGATTATAAAAATAAAAGTAAGTAATTATCAAAACAATAATGGAAATAGGTAATTATTATTAATTTATAATAATACTGACATTTTGTATAAACTAAAAAAAAATAATATGGTTGAGATAATAATACATTACTGTATTATTATGTGCCCGGTCCATTAAATCCATTATATCGGGGGTCCGTTAAATCGAGGGTTTACTGTATTAAGAAAATAAAGCAGGTACAAGCAAAAAAAATCATTAAAAAGTCTCCCTTATTAATAAATTTATTTCTTTTTCATTTTTCTACTTCGAAAGTAATTATATGAGCTTTATTTTTTCTATATCTTTATAAATGCCTTTCATTTTTATTTTATTGTAATCTTCAATATTTTGATGTGTTATTTCACAGTTAAATTTATCGTGGTAAAAAGACTTTAAATTCATTTATGTAAACAAATTACTTTTTCTCCTTTTTTTGTTTTTATTATTCCAATTTTTAAATTGAATAACATACATTAAGATCTAAGTCTTGAAATTTTTTGAATGGAATAGACTAGATTGTTGTTCTTATTTGGTTTTTAGGAGCATTAACAACTAAGGCCATATTGCTCTGGGGAACATACGGTGGTCATGGGCTTGAACCCTGGTCTAATCAAGAAGCATGTGCTAAGAACTTCGGCTTCCTGCCCACCTGGCTACGGAGGCGCCGAATAGACTAGAGCTGTCCAATGTTTTGTAGTTATTTTATTAGTTCCATTTTCAAAAGCACAATTCTTTCAGCTTTTTTTTTTTTTCAAATAATTTTTCAATTATTTGAAAAAATTGTCTTTTTATAAATGGAAATAAAATTCTGCTATAAATATGTGAAAAAAAATATATAAAAGTGAATTTAACACATCTTGCTGATATTGTAGAGATTGTAAAAAAAATATATCAAAAGGAATATTATAAATCTAAAACATCACTCAAAAACAGTGATGTTTTAGATTTATAGAAATCTAAAACATCAAAACATCACTGTTTTAGATTTCTATAAATCCAGTTTATAGAAATATTTGAATAAATTGAAAGATTTTTTCAAATTAAAATATTAATTTGAAATTAATTAAAAATATTTAAAAAAATTCTTTTTATAAATGGAAATAAAATTCTGCAAGAAATGTGAGAAAAAAAAATAAAAGTGAATTTAACACATCTTGCCCATATTGTAGAGATTGTAAAAAAACATATCAAAAAAGAATATTATAAATCTAAACCATCACTCAAAAACAGAAGTTATTTCATGTGAATAAGAAGTACAAAAAATCATATGGGGGAAACATAAAAATACAGATTTACATGTAAGAAGTCTTATGGAACTTAAAGGGAAAAACGTATGCAAAAAATGGGCAGAAAAAGAAAAGCTTATTTCACAATTTTCAAAATATTCAAGGTGTGACATTTATCAAAACAATATGTAAAGAACGTGCAAAAATATTAAAACAATTAACAAATATAATTCTGTAATAGATAGTGAATGTGGAATGAAAGTTCATAAATTAAGTATATATAATGTGCAACACCTTGGAAAGCAAGGTGCTCGGGCTTTAAAAGACTGCTGGAAGTCATCAGGCAACAAGTAAATACATGGGCTGTGTTAGGGTAACTAACAGTAAGAACAATTGCATGTACACCAATGCTAAGAGTATTGTAAATAAATCTGATGGTTTGGGGTGCTGGTCAAGAAAATAAAGGCAGATATTGTAGGGATGTCAGAGACTGTCTCACAGATGTAAGGAAAGCAGAATTAGAATTTAGGGAGTACAATGTGTACAGAAAGAATAGACAGGATATTAAAGGAGGCATTATGCTGTAAGTTAAGAAACATAAAATCTAAAGAAGTGCATCCATTTGACGTCAGTGAACAGAGCACTGTTGAGTCAGTTCAATGTGACATAAGCATCAAAAGAAAGAAAAGTAAAATTAGCAGTAGGAGTGTGTTATAGGCCTAATGACTCTGATGAGTACAATGAACCACTGTATAGAGAAATACAGTGTGCAAGTAAATCAGCTTGTCTCATAACGAGGAAATTTAACCCCCAAGATATTGACCCAAGATATTGAGTCTACCCTACGAACTCCGATAATGATTGAAATGGAAAGTTATCAATTTGGATAGAAGATTGCAATCAAAAAAGAATTCTATTATCTAAGGACAATATTCAGAGCAAAGCTATTAACATTTTTACTAAGCTCAAAGAAACAAAATATCAAGGGGAGACTGAAAAGTTTGAACTAGTTTAGGGTGGCTTGAACGTTTAAAAAATCGAGCAGGACTGCATAATGTTAAAGTAACAGGGGAAGCTGCTAGTGCTGATGAAGATGCTGCAGCCAAATTTCCTGCAGAATTGCAAAAAATCATTCAGGATGGTGAATACGACAATCTGCAAATATTTAATGTAGCGAAACAGGCCTATTTTGGAAGGTGATGCCAACTAAAACTTATTTGGCTGCACATGAAGCATCACAATCCGGGTATAAAGTCTCAAAAGATTGACTAATGCTTTTATTAGGAGGTAACGGTGAAGGTGATTTTAAATTGAAGCCTACGCTTGTGTACCATACACAAAATCCTAGGGCTTTAAAAGGATTCAGCCATCGAACTCTTCCAGTCATTTTGCGTTCAAATAAAAAAATATGGATGACCAAAGCCCTATTTGAAGACTGGTTTACGTCTTATTTCTGTCCAACAGTTGAAAAATCTTCAATTAAACATTTAATTTAATTGAAGCCTATTTCAAGAAAAATAATCTTACTTTTAAAGCTCTGTTGCTTTTAGATAATGCACCTGGACATCCTTCTGCACTTTGGTGACTTAAATGAAATGTGAAATTTGTTTTTTTTAACTGGCGAATACGACTTCGTTATTGCAACCCATGAACCAAGCAACGACTGCAACTTTCAAGGCTTACTATCTCCGTAGAACATTTGCATGGCACTTGAAGCTACAACAGGAGACAATGCAATTGTCTGTATCAGAATTTAATAAAAAATATAACATACAATTGGCCATCGAAAACATGCAGCATGGGAAGTGACAGCCACTAATATGAGAGCACCCATTACGCAAACGATTTTACTGGCTTCAAAGATGCAGTTCAAAAAGTTATTGACAACATAACTAATATTGGTAATGACCTTGCTTGGTTTCAAAGGCTTAGATACGGCTAACGTTTGAGAATCACTGATTTGCATTCAGAACAGCTAAGTGACAAAGATCTACTTTAAATAGAGGAACAGCGTGCATACGAAGAAGCTGAAGAAAAAGAGTGTGAACCAGATGAAAATGTTACTGCAAAGGAGATAACGGTAAAAGAACTAGGCGAAATCTTTCATATCAGAGAGAACCTTAAACAAAAGGTAAAGTCGATCCTAACATTGAAAGAAGCATGTTATTTTGTCAGGGCCAAGAGAAGCTTGTTGTCGGCTATTGGAAATTGTGTGATGAAAAAAAGAAAGTCAAAACTGTTCAAACAATTGTGTTCAAATATTTCCATAGCAAATAGTTAGTTTCTTCATTATTTATTTTATGCAATAAACATTTAATTCTATAATTATTTTTATTATCTTTTATGTGGTATACAGTAGTTATTTAAAATTCTTTATGGACATTCCTGAAGGTCACGGACCAATTATAATTTTTCCTATTGATTATTATATTCCATTAGCACGTTTCAGTTTTGCGTGATGGATAAATTAATCAAATTAATTGAGGCCAGCCTGTACATACTAATTTTGATATATGCATCTGAAACTTGGAAAAAGGATGAAAGCAGAATTCAAGGTAAAGAAATGAGATTTGTGGTGAGATTTTCCAGAAAGACAAGATGCTACAAAATCGGGAATGTGATTAGGGAGAGAATTCAGGTTGAAAAACTGCAGAGTAGGATTGAAAGGTCCTGTTTGAAATGGTTTGGACATATCAAGAGGGTGAACGAGAGGCGTTTGCCAAGAAGAATGTTTGATCTCCAATTAAGGAACAAAAGGCCAAGGGTGAGACCAAGAAATGAGGTGGCAGGACATGATAAAGACTGATGTCATTAAGAGAGGATGAAACTGGAGTGAAATCAACGACGGAGAGAAGTACATGGACAGGGCATGGTAGTGAGGCTTCATACGTCAACACATGGAATAGCGGAATGATGATAATGATATTGGAAGGTGGAAAAACAATATTTAGAATCTATAATATAAAAGATATGTTTTTTTTTTTTTTTTTTTTATGAAAACCCCAAACACGAAAGGTATCAAAACCTATGGTACTTAGTACCGTGCATGGGTTGGAGAAGTGTGGGGGGGGGATGCCGGAAACTTTGCTCTAGAGACTAAACATGGGTTTCGCCACTTCAAGCCTCCAATAAGCAAAGTGGTGGTATTTCACCGGTTGATGAAAGTCATGACAATGCAACATAATGTCATATTTGTGGAGGTGAATTCAAAAACAAAGAAAGTTATTAACAGAAAGTTAGAAATCATAATCATTTAATTGGAAAATTTAGAGGTGCAGCTCAGTTTTTGTAATTTGAAATACAAAAATCCAGATTTTATTCCAGTAATTATGCATAATTTAAGTGGTTATCATTGACACTTATTTATTACGGAATTATGATTTAATAGTGATAATATTAAGGTTATTGAAAAAAATGGAGAAAAATATCAGTTTTGATAAGGAAATTAAACTCGAAGAAGATGAGTATTTTGTAGATGATGAAGAAAATTCTAAGCAATTATTATCAAAGCATTATTCAAGATTTATAGATTCATTCAGTTTTATGGGAACTAGTATAGATAAGCTTGCTAGTAATCTTAAAAAAAAGTGTCAGTTCAAAAACATAAAAAATACTTTTCAGAAGATAAGCTAGATTTAGTGATAATAAAACACATGATTATGAACACATGATATGAACTTGTCAGAAAAAATGTGGAGAAACTAAATTACCCAAAAAGAAAAATTTTATAGCATATTAAACTAAAATGATATATCTGGAGATGACATTCATGCACAAAAAGTTTAGAAATAATTTAACATAAAAAACATGGGTGAATGTTCTGATTTGTATCTAAAAACTGATGTGTTGTTGTTAGCTGATAATACTTGAAAATTTTAAAGATGCCTATAAATTAGATCCTGTTTGGTATTATACAGCTCCTAGTTAGATGCAATGTTAAAAATGACAAATATTGAATTAGTTACTGACTGATATTGATATGATTAAAAATTATATCTTAATGATTAAAAAAGGTATTAGAGGTGGAATTAATCAATGTGCACTAAATTTACAAAAGCAAATATTAAATACAGTAAACCCTCACTAATCCGGTTACAGTTAACCTGGATGTCGGATAATCTGAATCAAAATACGAAAAATTCCATTCACAGTACTGTGTACTGTACTTTGAAAGACATGCAGAATTTAGGAAGGCAGATGAGTCACTTTGACTGCAGAGAAAGAGAGAAGGAACATACATCACATTGCCTTGCATATTGTTCAGTATTCTTGTTGGCTCTGAGTCAGACGGGTGTTATTGCTTATATTGGTTCTTTATATGTATTTAGGTTATTTTATATATTATGGGTTTCTGTAATTGCTAAACCACAACTCCGTTGCCTTGTCGACGTTCTAGTATGCAGATGGTTTCATCATTTTTCTAATAGTCATGCCTTTAATGCTATCAGATGTGACCGCAAAATCTAATAGTTTCCCTTTATTTTTTATGATGAGTTATAATAATCAATAGGAATCGCATATGGTTTGGTTACCAACATTATTATGGTTCATTAAAGATTTAACAATGCACCGTTTTCAAACTTTTGAATAATTTCAAGTTTTTGTTTAATTGAAAGCACAATTCTTTTGCATTTACCTATCATTTTTGTGATTTCTAAACAAAAAAAAAAAAAAACATATTTAATATAAAAAATTTTGACACTCCAGACATTGTGGTGTCTCTTTCTATTGTTTTTTTGAGCGAGGGGTGTGAAGACAGCACGGATTACAGGATTGTGGGTACATTCATCTCCCACACACACAACTTATAATGGCACTTCTTTTCGCTTATTTATGACTTGCAAAAAATCTGTTTATCACCATCATGAACTTGGTCCAGCTTAGGAGTTTTAAGACCTGTTCCGTTGTAGCTCTTGATCTTGCCATCGTTGTCTTGGTCAACCAACATCTCTCTTGCCTGTAGGTTTGTAGTTAAAGGTTAATTTTGAGATCGGGCCTGGGTTCATCTTTTCTATGTGGCTGATTCATTTTTCCTGATACCATTTTATGTCATTTACTATGTTATCTACTTTTAATTTCTCGCGGATATCTAAATTTCTTTGGTGGTCTAGTCTCGTAAAGCCTAATAATGGTCTTAAAAATCTCATTTGTGCTGCTTCTAGTTTGTGTGCATATTACTTATTTATGACCCAAGTCTCACAGCTGTAGAAGAGGGCTGGTTCTGAAGTGATGTTGTGCAGTCGTAATTTTGTTTCAGTTGTCATTTGTTTTCCGAAGTGACGTTTAATCGTTCCATTCATTTTATAATATTTTTGTAGTTTAGTGTGGATGTCTTTCCCTTCATTTGATATTAAAAATTTCCCAAATAGGTGAAGTCAGATATTTATTCAATTCTTTTATCATCAATAACAATTTTGACTCTTTGTATGTTTTTTCCACATAATCCCATTGATTTTGTTTTTGAGGTGGAGATTTTCATCTCGTACTTTTCGCCTATTTTATTAAGTTCATCTTCAGATTTTGAAATTATAACTTGATCATCAGCATATAATATAGTTTGGATTTTATTCCTGTTGTTCAAATATACTCCACTGTTAATTGTTTGTTTCCATTCTTTAAGAATTTTATTGATGTAGTTTAGCAAAATAAATTTGAATAAATTTGGTGATAGTCCACATCCTTGTTTCACTCCTTTATTGGTGTTAATTGGGTCTGACAGTTGACCATTAGAATATTTTATACAGACTTTTGAGTTTTTATATAGGCTTTGGATCGCTTTCCAGAGTTGGGTTGGGATATTTTCTTCACATAGAATCTGCCAAAGTTTTTCCCGGTTTACATTGTCATATGCTTTTTCATAATCAACAAAGAGCAAAAATGTTGGTAGATTGAATTCTCTTTTTTTCTCCAAAATTTGTTGTAGTGAGAAAATTGCATCTATTGTGCTTCTCCCTTTTCTGAACCCACATTGTTCTTCTTCTAACAATTGTTCACTGTATTTATTAAGTTTATTCTTTAGTATATTCGAGAATAGTTTTTCAGCAGTTTACAGCAGTGTTATCCCTCTGTAGTTGTTAGGGTTATTTCTGGAGCCTTTTTTGTGTAAATTGATTACGATTCCTGTTTCCCAATCTTTGGGTATCTGTTGCTTATGCCATATGATGTTAAATAATTTTAGTAGTGCGATTTTCAGTAAGGTGCCCCCATATTTAAATAGTTCTAAATTCAAATTGTCTATGCCTGGGCTTTTTCGGTTTTTTGATTTTTGTAACTTTAACTCTAGTTCTTCCATTGTTATATTTCCATTGTTATATTTTAAACCAAGGAAGTGAAGCCAGTCGACATCGCTGGACAGTGCAGTGTTGAGTCAGTTTGGTGTGACATAAGCATTGGGAGATCAAAATTGAGAGTAGGAGTGTGCTATAGGCCTAATGACTCTGATGAGTATAATAAGGAACTGTACAGGGAAATAGATTGGGCCAGTAAATCAGAGAGTCTTATAATGGGAGATTTTAATTTCCCAGATATTGACTGGAATTTGGGGGCTGGTTACTCACACACTAGCAGGGCTTTTGTGGATTTATTGGATGATTGTTTTCTACATCAGCATGTTCGGGAGGCAACTAGAGGGAGTAATACTCTTGATTTGATTATCAGCAGTGATTCTTCATGCATTAAGAATCTGCAGATAAATGAACCACTAGGTGGCAGTGATCACAGTGTGCTGAAGTGGGATTTACTCAAAGAGGTAACTACCATTAGGGGTAAAGAGAAGGGTTATTGCTTCCGTAAAGGCGACTACGATGGACTGAGACAGTATTTAAATTCTATACAGTGGGACCAACTGATGATGTTACCAACAGCAAATTCAAAATGGGAAGCATTCAAAGAACTTATCTTGGAAGCTACTAGGCTTTACATACCAACTAAGAAATATTGTTCAAGGTTTAGGCCAAAATGGAGTCAGATGAACTAATAAGGCATATGGCAGAGAAGAAAAATGCATGGGATACTTACAAATTAACACATGACACAGAAGCCTATGATAGATACAAGTTGATATGCAACCAAGTTACAAAGGCAGATTACGAGAAATCCTTGGCAAGGGATGCAAAGAAAAACAGCAAAGAGTTCTTTACTTATGTAAACTCGAGAAGGAAGGGGATGAATCAGATTGGTCCACTTGATATTGATGGGTCAACTGTTGATGATCCTGCTCAGGTAGCTAACAAACTAAATGAATATTTTGCATCGACATTCACACATGAGGAGTTATTCAGCAAGGGGAATGCCAGAGGTGTATTCAACTCTAGCAGTAAGCTACAGAATCTTGAAATAACTGGGAGTAAAGTGGAGGAGAGACTGTTGAAGATAAACACAAGAAAGGCACCCGGGGTGGATAGGATCTATCCAGTTATATTAAAGGAGCCAGCAAAGGAAGTAAGCAAACGCTTAGCCATAATTATGAGAGCTTCCTTGGACTCAGGGGAGGTACCCATAGACTGGAAATGTGCAAATGTGACCCCAATTCACAAAGGAGGATCAAAGGCTGGCTGACACAAGTAATTATAGACCTGTGAACTTAACCTCTGTTCCAGGAAAATTAATGGAGGCACTAGTTAAAGAAGCACTGCAGGATCATTTAGACAAGACTTCAGTTATAGCTCAGACACAGCATGGTTTTGTTAAGGGGAAGTCTTGCCTGACCAACTTGATTGGATACTATGATGCAGTCACAAAAGAACTGGATGCAGGGAATAACTTTGATATTATATACTTGGATCTTAGAAAGGCTTTTGATACTGTTGCACATGGAAGACTGCTACACAAATTGGAGCAGTGTAACATTGGAGGCAAATTGCTGCTATGGATAAAGGGGTGGTTGAGGGGGAGAAGACAGAGTGGTAATCGATGGACCCTGCTCATCGTGGACTAATGTTATTAGTGGAGTCCCTCAGGGCTCAGTGTTGGGTCCATTATTGTTTTCTCTATTTATAAATGATATTGATGATGGTATATCAAGCTTAATGTCCAAGTTTGCAGACGATACAAAGGTTGGCAGGGTTGTCAAGGACACTACTGACACTATGCTGCTGCAACAGGATCTGGAAAGGTTGAGCAGATGGGCTGAGAGGTGGCAAATGAAGTTTAACATTAACAAATGTAAAGTACTACACATGGGAAACAGCAACCCCAGAGCAACGTATCCACTCTGTGGTACTACACTGACAGTGGTAGAGAATGAAAGGGACTTGGGGGTGGTTGTGCAGGCAGATATGAAGTTCTCTGAGCAGTGCAGACGGGCTGCAAGAGTAGCTCATGGAGTATTGTCAATGATATACAGGAATTTTTCCAGCAGGGATAAGGAGGTGATTATTCCATTGTATAAGGCAATGGTCAGGCCACACCTAGAGTACTGAATACAGGTCTGGAGGCCTCATTTCAAGAAGGATGTAGAGCTGCTGGAACGAGTACAGAGAAGGGCAACAAGATTAGTGAATGGAACAAAGGGGTGCTCTTACGAAGAAAGGCTTAAGTTTTGCAAATTACAGTGTCTGGAGACTAGGCACCAGCGAGGTGATCTGATAGAGGTGTATAAAGCCTTGAATGGTTTAAGCATGCTCAATGCTGATGGGATTCTTCCTCTAGCTCAGAAAAATCACCTGAGAGGGCATAAATTCAAATTGAGGAAAGACAGATGTAGGATAGATGTGCGGAAATTTGCCTTTAGCCAGCGGGTGGTTGGTTGGTGGAACAGACTTCCATCCCTTGTGGTGGAGGTTGATAGCCTAAATAAGTTTAGGCTCAGCTGGACAGGTATTTTGAACGAACAGAGGGGTGAAGTGGAAGTGGGTTTTTTTTTTTTTGGCTGATGCTGCATAAGCTTGCTTTCTTGCATCAAATGCCTCTACTAATGCTAATGCTAATATTTTCTTCATCTTTGGTTATTGCAGATTCATCTTCCAATTCCCTAGTGCCTGGGTTACCCCATACTTTGGAAAAGTGTTGCTTCCATTCTGCTTGGGAGATGGAGTTGGTTTATATTTGATCATTTGTGTCTAGATGTAATTTCTTAAAAATTTTAAAACCTCTTCTCTGTGGGCCCGTGATATCACGCTCGAATGATTTAACAAATTTATCCCAGTCATCTCATCAGATTCTTCTGGTTAGTTTTCTGACTTATGCTCTAAGCTTTTTATATTTTATGTGTAGATGTAGGTCTTTAGTTTGTAGGAACAGTTTATAGGGCTTTCTTTTTCTCATTGATTGATTATTTCAATTCTTCTTTCCAAGTTCTTAGCCAGTTCTTATTTTTTATAGGTTTATATCCAAGACTTTCTTCAGCAGCTCCAAGAATTGATTTTTTCATGTTTGACCAGATTTCCTCAACATTATTACTTTCATCTGATTTTAGTTTATCTTTCAATCAACTTTCATACAGGAATTTAGTGCTTTCGTCTTCCAACAAATGTATTTTAAAATTCTTAGTAGTTTTTGTTGGTATTTTCTTCTTTTTATTAGGATAAATTATTTTTATTTTGAAAGTGCTTTCTACTAGGCAGTGATCACTGTCAATTTCACTGCCTCTGAATACTCTAGTGTCTCTAATTTTGTCATTTAAATTTTCATTAATGATAATATAATCTATTATAGGCTATATTTCTTGCTTCCAATGTGAATTTATAGGTATTCTTGTGTCTGAATAAAGTATTTGTAATTTTAAGTTTATTAAAAAAGCAGAAGTCTATCAGGCATCTTCCATTATTGTTGACCATGGGTTCGCCTTCTGATCCTATATATTTGTCTACTGATTGAGCACCAACCCTTGCATTGAAATCTCCTGCTAGTATGAGATACTTTGTTTTTGTTAGTTTGGTCTAAGACCTGTTGTAATTCGTCTATTCTTTTTATTACTTGAATTTTATGATTTCCAGTGGATATATTTTTTTTAACTTTGAAGCCTTGAAGTGCCCGGTTGATCTGATCCCAGTATCCTTGGTCCTTGAGGTTGTCACAGACATTCTCTCAGATAGGCCAGACAGGCTGTACTTGCTACCTGGGAGTCTAAAACGCTGATGGAACTGATATTCAGGTGACACTCAAGTCAAGAGGACCCAATTTTGGCGAATTCCGGACAGTCTGTGACAGCCAAATCCTCTGCTTGCACCTTCACGATGGTGCGATTGTTAGTAATCCACCCAGGTGTGAACCAACATAAGCAGGGGTCGAGGTGTGGCGCCGACACCACATGGAGGAACGCCGTCCCTCTATGTTACCAGGCAGTACTAGATGACTCTCATCAACCGGTGAAATACCACCACTTTGCTTATTGGAGGCTTGAAGTGGTGGAATCCATGTTTAGTCTCTAGAGCTAAGTTCCAGTCAACCATTCCCTATCTCTTCCATCATGCAGTATGATTGATGACTTTTGAGGTTATGATGAACGTCGTGGCGATATCCAATATTCCTTACATTTCGAGGGTACAGCTCTAAAATGGTGTTCGCAGGACAGCCACTAGTAAGTACACCGGACCGAACCTATTGGTAACTCTCTAGGAGGCTTCCGGATCAGCTAGCGTATAATCTTGCTACCTCTACTCTGCCAGATAGTGACTGGAGGGAGTCCGAGTAGTGTGTATGCGGGGAGCATTGTCGAGGCCACGTTATGTCAAGGATCTGGGTATATTCTTCCATGTATACCATATCCAAAAATTTCATTACTTCATACAGCATGTCCCACCCACTTTTTCTTACTATTGAATACACTACTAATTGTCAAACTAATAGAGCAAGCTTATCTGCGAAAAGATCTAAACCTCCGAAGCACTTCCTAATTCATTTCACAAATATACCTGGTCTTAATTCTAATTTCAACGATGTCCATTTCCACTTGCAGTCTGCCAATGTATTTTTCCTGACAGAATCTCAGTTATCGGTTGATTCAACTACTGCTCATCTCAGATGCCCAAATTATCCGATGTATGATTCCTTTCGCTTCAAAGGTGGTACTTGTGCATATGTCCGTTCTGATATTTCCTGTCAGAGACTTGGCAATTTGGAATCTCCTCTCTTTGATCTTCCCTGGCTTAAAATCTCTCTACGTCATTGCGTCAAATTCATCTGTTGTCTCTACTGTTCTCTCAACTACACTAATCACTTGGAGCTCTTTGACTTCCTCTCTCTTCAACTTGACTTTCTCCAGTCCAACATTACTAACAGTGAGGTAATTTTCCTTGGTGATTTTAATGTTCACAACTCCAGCTAGCTTCCGTTTTCTAGTCACACCGACCCAGCAGGTCAAGATGCTGAGGCTTTTGCAACTAATGACCTAGCACAGATAGTTCACTTACCTACAAGAATACCAGACAATCCTAATCATATAGCCAATATGCTTGATCTTTTTCTCAAAAACAACCCTTCTAAGTACACGGTCGAAGTGAGAGGTCCTTTGGGCACTTCAGATCACAACTTGGTGATTGTCTCTTCTCCAATGGAACCTTTATCTCATGGCTATTCCGAACCTTGTGTTGTTTGGCATTACAAGAATGCAAAATGGGATGACCTGCGAGACTTACTTTCTTATTTTCCTTGGTCGGACTACTGTTTCAATACTTCTGATGTCAACGTTTGCTCAGATCGTGTCAGTGAAATTATTCTTGCAGGAATGGAATCCTTTATCCCACACTCCACTTTAAACTCTCGTCCTTTATCTAAATCTTGGTTTTCCAATAAATCTGCTAAGGCTGTTCAAGAGAAGAATGTTGCATATCGTAATTGGCTTGTTTCTAATTCTTCAGTTTCATTTTCTGCCTACACCAAAGATTGTAAAGCAGTTATTAATCAGTCCAAACTAGATTTTGAATAGGCCAAGAGTAGAAAACTTGCTTTTGCATTCTGGTCTCTTGCAAAGCTATTGGCCACAACTTTTGCCCATCTCAGCTCTCACCACTGTCCAAACCAGAAGATTCTGTTGACACTTCAGCCAAGGATAAAGCTGACTTGCTAGTATCCCATTTTTCTTCCAACTCATGTATTAATGATCTTGGTGAAACACCTCCCACCATTCCCAACACGCTCCATTCAATGCCTCCTGTGGTCTTCCGTCAAAAGGATATCAAAAGGTGAAGGATATCGAAAGGTGACACGAGTAATTACAGACCAGTTAGTTTAACTTCTGTTCCAGGTAAAATAACGGAGTCATTGGTTAAAGATGCATTGCAGGATCATCTAGACAAGACTGAACCAATAATTCAGACACAACATGGGTTTGGTAAGGGAAAGTCTTTTCTCACAAATTTGATTGGTTATTATGATGTGGTTATGTAAGATCCAGTCTTACAAATATTATGTTAATAAAAATTTTATCAATTTTTTTGGAAAATAACTAATGCTTAAAAACAGAGAAGCACTCAGCAGAATTTGCTTGCGCTGTGTACATTTCAATAGGGACCGGATTAGCATAGCAGCAGGAGGGGGACTGGTTGAAAGGTAGTACAATGGGAAGGCCAGTCTGATGCAGTTCTTGTTTGCAGAAAAAGGGCTGTGGCCAACTTACGGTAGTAAGGGATGATAGAACGCCCACACCCTAGAACGGTTTCGAACACCATCCAAAGGGAAGACCCCGTGATCAGAGAGCACACATATTCGCGTATCAGTGTCTGCAATTCTGCCCAGACACGATAGGAGGGAGTATATGATGAGAGCCTTGTCGATCAATTCGGCCCTGGAAAGATTGTGCAAGGCTCAAGGGGTAGAATTTTTTTCAGCCTGGACTGTACTTGTTAACAGGAGAGATTGCTTCTACAGGGATGGGATACACTTAAATAGAAAGGGTGCAAGAATATTTGCTGATGCTATCGAGGCAGTGTTAGGTGGGTCGGAAAACTGCTAGCTTGGGGGGGGACAAAGACCAATAGATTGACAGTAGCCACTGGCAGAGGTGAAAGAGATTCTTGCACTGCTTCTATTAGAATGAGCAGAAGCCTGAAAAACAAGATGCATGGTATTTCAGAGACTGCTGGGAGCCATTGTGGCACAAGTAAACACATGGGTTGTGTTAGGGTAGCTAAGAATAGAAACAGGTGCAGGTATACTTGCGTGTACACCAATGCTAGGAGTTTAGTAAATAAATTTGATGAATTTGAGGTATTGCTCAAAACATCGAAGGCAGATATTGTTGGGATATCAGAGACGTGGTGTCACACAGATATAAGGGATGCAGAACTGCAATTTGGGGAGTACAACGTCTACAGAAAGGATAGACAGGATAGGAAGGGGGGAGGGGTTATGCTATTAGTTAAGAAACACATAAAAACCAAGGAAGTGAAGCCAGTCGACATCGCTGGACAGTGCAGTGTGGAGTCAGTTTGGTGTGACATAAACATTGGGAGATCAAAATTGAGAGTAGGAGTGTGCTATAGGCCTAATGACTCTGATGAGTATAATAAAAAACTGTACAGGGCCCAGTAAATCAGAGATTGTTATAATTGGGAATTTTAGTTTCCTGGATATTGACAGCATAGTGTCAGTAGTGTCCTTGACAACCCTGCCAACCTTTGTATCGTCTGCAAACTTGGACATTAAGCCCGATATACCATCATCAATATCATTTATAAACACAGAAAACAATAATGGACCCAACACTGAGCCCTGAGGGACTCCACTAATAACATCAGTCCACGATGAGCAGTGTCCATTGATAACACTCGTTACTGAAACATAAATATAGCGTTATAACTGTGTTTGGATACAAGTTTAGGATTTAATTTTGTACAGAAATTGAAATTTTATTGAAAGTAAATCTAAATCATGACTCAAACCAGAGCAGCAAAGCAAAGGGCTCAAGCTAATGGGAATGCTGTGGCCCAGGGGAGAACTGAGGGGGGCAGTTGTCCTCTGAATCACAGCCTTGTAAGATGCACTATTTGCTTGATGTTTGCGGAGCAGTCAAGTATGGGACATGATACTGCCATGGGGGATGTCTTTGTGTGTGTGCGATGCAAGGAGTGTAAGGAGATAAGGCGACAACTCAGCGTTGTTATGGGCCTATATGAGAGCTTGAAGGATAGGGTGGATGCCCTCGAAGGATTACAAGTGAGGGGCCCATCAAGCTCTCAGCTGCCCACACCAATGCCAGAGCTTGCACTTGGTCATCGCGGAACACAGCGGCAACCCCCAAGGCAGAATGCGCTGGTCCCAAAGGAACTAGTAGTTGTTGGTGACTCTATTGTCAGGGAAACGGGAAACATGCTTTGTAAAAAGGATAGGTGGAATAGGACCAGGGTATGTCTGCCAGGGGCAAAAGTTGATGACGTTGTAGAGCGGATATCATCTTTTAAGGGCACAAAAGGTGATATAGTTGTACACGTTGGCACTAATGACATTAAGAGTAGGAGACCGGCGGAATTACTTGACAAGTACAGGTCACTGATGAAAAAAAGCCGTGAATTAGGGTTGAAATTGAAAGTGTCTGCAATTCTGCCCAGACACGATAGGAGGGAGTATATGATGAGAGCCCTGTCAATCAATTCGGCCCTGGAAAGATTGTGCAGGGCTCAAGGGGTAGAATTTTTTTCAGCCTGGTCTGTACTTGTTAACAGGAGAGACTGCTTCTACAGGGATGGGATACACTTAAATAGAAAGGGTGCAAGAATGTTTGCTGATGCTATCGAGGCAATGTTAGGTGGGTCGGAAAACTGCTAGATTGGGGGGATACAAGGAATAATAGATTAACAGTAGCCACTGGCAGAGGTGAAAGTGATTCTTGCACTGCTTCTATTGGAATGAGCCGCAGCCTGGAAAATAAGATGCAGGATATTTCAGAGACTGCTGGGAATCATTGGGGTACAAGTAAACACATGGGTTGTGTTAGGGTAGCTAAGAAAAAGAACAGGTGCATGTATACTTGTGTGTACACCAATGCTAGGAGTTTAGTAAATAAATTTGATGAATTTGAGGTATTGCTCAAAACATCAAAGGCAGATATTGTGGGGATTTCAGAGACGTGGTGTCACACAGATATAAGAAATGCAGAATTGGAATTTGGGGAGTACAATGTGTACAGAAAGGATAGACAGGATAGGAAGGGAGGAGGGGTTATGCTATTAATTAAGAAACACATAAAATCCAAGGAAGTGAAGCCAGTCGACATCGCTGGACAGTGCAGTGTCGAGTCAGTTTGGTGTGACATAAGCATTGGGAGATCAAAATTGAGAGTAGGAGTGTGCTATAGGCCTAATGACTCTGATGAGTATAATAAGAAACTGTTCGGAGAAATAGAGTGGGCCAGTAAATCAGAGAGTCTTATAATGGGGGATTTTAATTTCCCAGATATTGACTGGAATTTGGGGGCTGGTCACTCACACAGTAGCAAGGCTTTTGTGGATTTATTGGATGATTGTTTTCTACATCAGCATGTTCGGGAGGCAACTAGAGGGAGTAATACTCTTGATTTGATTATCAGTAGTGATTCTTCATGCATTAAGAATCTGCAGATAAATGAACCACTTGGTGGCAGTGATCACAGTGTGCTGAAGTGGGAGTTACTCAAAGAGGTAACTACCATTAGGGGTAAAGGGAAGGGGTATTGCTTTCGTAAAGGCGACTACAATGGACTGAGACAGTATTTAAATTCTATACAGTGGGATCAACTGATGATATTGCCAACAGCAAATTCAAAATGGGAAGCATTCAAAGAACATATCGTGGAAGCTACTAGGCTTTACATACCAACTAAGAAATATTGTTCAAGGTTTAGGCCTAAATGGTTGTCAGATGAACTAATGAGGCATATGGCAGAGAAGAAAAATGCATGGGATACATACAAATTAACACGTGACACGGATGCCTATGATAGATACAAGTTGATCTGTAACCAAGTTACAAAGGAGGTTAGGCAGGCGAAGGCAGATTACGAGAGATCCTTGGCAAGGGATGCGAAGAAAAACAGCAAAGAGTTCTTTACTTATGTAAACTCTAGAAGGAAGGGGATGAATCAGATTGGTCCACTTGAGATCGATGGGTCAACTGTTGATGACCCTGCTCGGGTAGCTAACAAACTAAATGAATATTTTGCATCGACATTCACACATGAGGAGTTATTCAGCGAGGGGAATGCCAGAGGTGTATTCAACTCTAGCAGTAAGCTAGAGAATCTTGTAATAACTGAGAGCAAAGTGGAGGAGAAATTGTTGAAGATAAACACAAGAAAGGCACCTGGGGTGGATGGGATCTATCCAGTTATATTAAAGGAGGCAGCAAAGGAGGTAAGCAAACCCTTAGCCATAATTATGAGAGCTTCCTTGGACTCAGGGGAGGTACCATTGACTGGAGATGTGCAAATGTGACCCCAATTCACAAAGGGGGATCAAAGGCTGACACAAGTAATTATAGACCTGTGAGTTTAACTTCTGTTCCCGGAAAATTAATGGAGGCACTGGTGAAAGAAGCACTGCAGGATCATCTAGACAAGACTTCAGTTATAGCTAGGACACAGCATGGTTTTGTTAAGGGGAAGTCTTGCCTGACCAATTTGATTGGATACTATGATGCAGTCACAAAAGAACTGGATGCAGGGAATAACTTTGATATTATATACTTGGATCTTAGAAAGGCTTTTGATACTGTTGCACATGGAAGACTGCTGCACAAATTGGAGCAGTGTGGCATTGGAGGCAAGTTGCTGCTATGGATAAAGGGGTGGTTGAGGGGGAGAAGACAGAGAGTGGTAATCAATGGACACTGCTCATCGTGGACTAATGTTATTAGTGGAGTCCCTCAGGGTTCAGTATTGGGGCCTTTATTGTTTTCTGTATTTATAAATGATATTGATGATGGTATATCAGGCTTAATGTCCAAGTTTGCAGACGATACGAAGGTTGGCAGGGTTGTCAAGGACACTACTGACACTATGCTGCTGCAACAGGATTTGGAAAGGTTGAGCAGATGGGCTTCGAGGTGGCAAATGAAGTTTAACATTGACAAATGTAAAGTACTACATATGGGAAACAGCAACCCCAGAGCAACGTATCAACTCTGTGGTACTACACTGACAGTGGTAGAGAATGAAAGGGACCTGGGGGTGGTGGTGCAGGCAGATATGAAGTTCTCTGAGCAGTGCAGACGAGCTGCAAGAGTAGCTCATGGTGTATTGTCAATGATATATAGGAATTTTTCTAGCAGGGATAAGGAGGTGATTATTCCCTTGTATAAGGCAATGGTCAGGCCACACCTAGAGTACTGTATACAGGCCTGGAGGCCTCATTTCAGGAAGGATGTAGAGCTGCTGGAACGAGTACAGAGAAGGGCAACTAGATTGGTGAATGGGACAAAGGGGTTCTCTTACGAAGAAAGGCTTAAGTTTTGCAAATTACAGTGTCTGGAAACTAGGCACCAGCGGGGTGATCTGATAGAGGTGTACAAAGCCTTGAATGGTTTGAGCATGCTCAATGCTGATGGGATTCTTCCTCTAGCTCAGAAAAATCACCTGAGAGGGCATAAATTCAAATTGAGGAAAGACAGATGTAGGATAGATGTGCGGAAATTTGCCTTTAGCCAGCGGGTGGTTGGTGGGTGGAACAGACTTCCATCCCTTGTCGTGGAAGTTGATAGCCTAAATAAGTTTAAGGCTCAGCTGGACAGGTATTTCGAACGAACAGAGGGGTGAAGTGGAAGTGGTTATTTTTATTTATTTATGTTACTTTTTTTTTTTTTTTTTTTTTTTTTGGCTGATGCTGCATAAGCTTGCTTTCTTGCATCAAATGCCTCTACTAATGCTAATGCTAATGCTAATGCTAAAATTACCACTCTCTGTCTTCTTCCCCTCAACCACCCCTTTATCCATAGCAGCAATTTGCCTCCAATGTCACACTGCTCCAATTTGTGTAGCAGTCTTCCATGTGCAACAGTATCAAAAGCCTTTCTAAGATCCAAGTATATAATATCAAAGTTATTCCCTGCATCCAGTTCTTTTGTGACTGCATCATAGTATCCAATCAAGTTGGTCAGGCAAGACTTCCCCTCAACAAAACCATGCTGTGTCTGAGCTATAACTGAAGTCTTGTCTAAATGATCCTGCAGTGCTTCTTTAACCAGTGCCTCCATTAATTTTCCTGGAACAGAAGTTAAGCTCACAGGTCTATAATTACTTGTGTCAGCCTTTGATCCTCCTTTGTGAATTGGGGTCACATTTGCACATTTCCAGTCTATGGATACCTCCCCTGAGTCCAAGGAAGCTCTCATAATTATGGCTAAGGGTTTGCTTACTTCCTTTGCTGCCTCCTTTAATATAACTGGATAGATCCCATCCACCCCGGGTGCCTTTCTTGTGTTTATCTTCAACAGTTTCTCCTACACTTTACTCCCAGTTATTTCAAGATTCTGTAGCTTACTGCTAGAGTTGAATACACCTCTGGCATTCCCCTTGCTGAATAACTCCTCATGTGTGAATGTCGATGCAAAATATTCATTTAGTTTGTTAGCTACCTGAGCAGGATCATCAACACTTGACCCATCAATATCAAGTGGACCAATCTGATTCACCCCCTTCCTTCTAGAGTTTACATAAGTAAAGAACTCTTTGCTGTTTTTCTTTGCATCCCTTGCCAAGGATTTCTCGTAATCTGCCTTCGCCTGCCTAACCTCCTTTGTAACTTGGTTGCATATCAACTTGTATCTATCATAGGCTTCTGTGTCATGTGTTAATTTGTATGTATCCCATGCATTTTTCTTCTCTGCCATATGCCTCATTAGTTCATCCGACATCCATTTTGGCCTAAACCTTGAACAATATTTCTTAGTTGGTATGTAAAGCCTAGTAGCTTCCAAGATAAGTTCTTTGAATGCTTCCCATTTTGAATTTGCTGTTGGTAACATCATCAGTTGGTCCCACTGTATAGAATTTAAATACTGTCTCAGTCCATCGTAGTCGCCTTTACGGAAGCAATAACCCTTCCCTTTACCCCTAATGGTAGTTACCTCTTTGAGTAAATCCCACTTCAGCACACTGTGATCACTGCCACCTAGTGGTTCATTTATCTGCAGATTCTTAATGCATGAAGAATCACTGCTGATAATCAAATCAAGAGTATTACTCCCTCTAGTTGCCTCCCGAACATGCTGATGTAGAAAACAATCATCCAATAAATCACACAAAAGTCCTGCTAGTGTGTGAGTAACCAGCCCCCAAATTCCAGTCAATATCTGGGAAATTAAAATCTCCCATTATAAGACACTCTGATTTACTGGCCCACTCTATTTCCCTGTACAGTTCCTTATTATACTCATCAGAGTAATTAGGCCTATAGCACACTCCTACTCTCAATTTTGATCTCCCAATGTTTATGTTACACCAAACTGACTCCACACTGCACTGTCCAGCGATGTCGACTGGCTTCATTTCCTTGGTTTTTATGTGTTTCTTAACTAATAGCATAACCCCTCCCCCCTTCCTATCCTGTCTATCCTTTCTGTAGACGTTGTACTCCCCAAATTGCAGTTCTGCATCCCTTATATCTGTGTGACACCACGTCTCTGATATCCCAACAATATCTGCCTTCGATGTTTTGAGCAATACCTCAAATTCATCAAATTTATTTACTAAACTCCTAGCATTGGTGTACATGCAAGTATACCTGCACCTGTTTCTATTCTTAGCTACCCTAACACAACCCATGTGTTTACTTGTACCGCAATGGCTCCCAGCAGTCTCTGAAATACCATGCATCTTGTTTTTCAGGCTTCTGCTCATTCTAATAGAAGCAGTGCAAGAATCTCTTTCACCTCTGCCAGTGGCTACTGTCAATCTATTGGTCTTTGTCTCCCCCCAAGCTAGCAGTTTTCCGACCCACCTAACACTGCCTCGATAGCATCAGCAAATATTCTTGCACCCTTTCTATTTAAGTGTATCCCATCCCTGTAGAAGCAATCTCTCCTGTTAACAAGTACAGTCCAGGCTGAAAAAAATTCTACCCCTTGAGCCTTGCACAATCTTTCCAGGGCCGAATTGATCGACAAGGCTCTCATCATATACTCCCTCCTATCGTGTCTGGGCAGAATTGCAGACACTTTCAAATTCAACCCTAATTCTCGGCTTTTGTTCAACAGTGACCTGTACTTGTTAAGTAATTCTGCCGGTCTCCTACTCTTAATATTATTAGTACCAACGTGTACAACTATATCACCTTTTGTGCCCTTAAAAGATGATATTCGCTCTACAACGTCATCAACCTTTGCCCCTGGCAGACATACCCTGGTCCTGTTCCATCTTTTACAAAGCATGTTCCCCATTTCCCTGACAATAGAGTCACCAACAACTACTAGTTCCTTCGGGACCAGCGCATTCTGCCTTATAGGTTGTCTCTGTGTCACGCGATGCCCAAGTGCAAGCTCTGGCGTTGATGTGGGCAGCTGAGAGCTTGATGGGCCCCTCAATTTAGTTTCTTCGAGGGCATCCACCCTGTCCTTCAAGCTCTCATATAGGCCCACAAGAACGCCGAGTTGTTGCCTGATATCGATACACTCCTTGCATCGCGCACACACAAAGACATCCCCCTTGGCAGTATCATGTCCCGTACCCGATTGCTCTGCAAACATCGAGCAAACAGTGCATTTTATAAGGCTGTGAGTCAGAGGACAACTGCCCCCCTCAGCTCTGCTCTGAGCCACAGCACTTCCATTAGCTTGAGCCTTTTGCTTTGCTGCTCTGGTCTGAGTCATGATTCTATTAATTTATTATGTTATGTTATAAATTATATTACGTTTGTAATCTAAGTCGTTATATGTATTTATTTAAACGTACAATTTAACTGCTAACGAAGTTCAACTAACGCTATCTAGTACGGTATATAACCTACGGTATATCTAGTACGGTATCACAATGGCGGGAAAGTTACTAACGGTAACGGTAGTTACGAACACATGGAAACCCTTACCGATATTTTTACAAGGCCGAGTAAAGAATAAATACACCAAATTAATCAAAAAGACACAAAATAATGTTATACTACTAAATTTAAATCAAAAGTTTTAGAAAAACAATAATTTCAAATCAATAAATATGAAAAATCCACTTAGCGGCTTTGAACACGACCGTCACTAGTAGCCTCGTCAGCAGACTCCCCAAATTACAGTGTCTGGAGACTAGGCACCAGCGAGGTGATCTGATAGAGGTGTATAAAGCCTTGAATGGTTTAAGCATGCTCAATGCTGATGGGATTCTTCCTCTAGCTCAGAAAAATCACCTGAGAGGGCATAAATTCAAATTGAGGAAAGACAGATGTAGGATAGACATGCGGAAATTTGCCTTTAGCCAGCAGGTGGTTGGTTGGTGGAACAGATTTCCATCCCTTGTGGTGGAGGTTGATAGCCTAAATAAGTTTAAGGCTCAGCTGGACAGGTATTTTGAACGAACAGAGGGGTGAAGTGGAAGTGGGTTTTTTTTTTTTTTTTTTGGCCTATGCTGCATAAGCTTGCTTTCTTGCATCAAATGCCTCTACTAATGCTAATGCCCACACCCTAGAATGGTTTCGAACACCATCCAAAGGGAAGACCCCGTGATCAGAGAGCACACATATTCACGTATCGTAACCAAATATAAACGGGCCGACACGGAAGGCACTCTCAACAATTTCAGGGGCGGTGTCTCGAAAGGAAGCGTGAGTGAAGGGCAAGTAGTAGCGGACAGTCTCAGATAAAATTCTAGTGATGATGTAGTGCCCGGATGTTCTCATCACAAAGAAGAGAGTTTGACCTACCAGAATCTGGTTAAAAACAATGGAATAAGTAGATAACGAATGAAAAATAAGGGAGTGAGAGAAACAAAAAGATGATGCAGAGAGGAGACAGGAGTCCAAGAGTCAGAGTCCCGAAACCTGAAAGGAAAGGATCCAGAGGAGAATCCCGGGGAGAGTCTCGTGAGAGTGGCGGAAAGGAATTTAGGGAGTGCGGGAAATGCGTACGGAAATTCCAACTATGATAGGTTAATGGGTAAAGGTAATAGCGAAAGGCAGTATGATCAGCGTAAGGAAAGCCAGTTCGAGCTTTTAACGGAAGGCTAAAACGAAACAGTACCCCTGGAGAAAGTCCTGAGTGTGGGAAGATCGACGTGGAGGCATAAAAGAGCCCTAAACCTAGCGGATCAGCGTAAGCCAAGCCAGAGAGGAAACGCCTGTGGACGACCGGAAATCAACTACTCTTCCAGGTAGAGTGGGAAGAGACCAAGTAAGTCAGTTTAGAGAATTTTACTAATGAGAGAACTGTGTTATAAAGGAATCCATGGGGAAAAAAATGGACAGGACAGCTTCAGAAGTATTGTAACGTGATAACTACTATATTGTAAGGATAGGAATAGGATATAATTGAAATATAAAGAGAGAAAGAGAGTGAGTACGTTACTCATTTGTGATTAGAGGTATTGGTAAGAAACTTAAAGAAATGTTAAAAGTAAAAGAGTTGATATCATAAATTGTCTAATTGCTATTAACAGAGTGAATTGTATTCGGTAGAAATTTCCTCCTTAGAGTATGTAAGAGAGAGTGAAAAATTATTGGAGTTATTTAGTATATGTTGGAAAGGAATTATATACATATATATATATATATCCAGGTGGGAAGGAGCAGCAGCGAGTAGCACACGCTTCTTGATTAGACCGGGGTTCGAGCCCATCACCACGAAATACGGAGGATGCGGAAAGGTCAGGGAATGACCACCGCATATCCAGGAGCAATATGGCCTTAGTTGCTAATGCTCCTAAAAACCAAATAACAAACAAACACACACACATATATATGTATTACCATATAAAGTGTATAGGAGAGAATATTTAAGATTTTGTATTGAAAACATAGTGGAAGTTATGAATTGCTTAAGAAGAGTGATTAAGGGAGGACACCATTTCATGTATAATAATAGAGTTGTAAGGAATTTTGATATCATGAATAATTTAGAATGTGTAAATAATTGTTGTACAAATGGTAAATAAATCCTTGTTATGTTAATATCTCTTGTTTCGTCTTAATAGACTGACACCTCAGAGCGATAGTAAGTAATAAGAACTATCTAAGCAAGGGAAGCTAGTATAAAAAGAAAAAAAATTTAAATAAAATCCTCAGTACTTGGATCTTCTGATTAACAAACAAGATAAAATTAATGGAAATAATATATTATGCAGCAGATAGCATGTGGGCCTTGGAAGGGAAGTGAGGACCCCCTGTTTAAAGGAATAAAGAAATAAAAACAACAGCCTTGTGGTTCCAAGGTAACAGGGGAAAGAAATAGCAAGGGATAGATTAAAATTAAAAAAAAAAATATATATATATATATAGATGAGAGAGAATAATTATCAATATTATCCCCCCCCCCCACAATTGTTAAGCCATAACCAGGATAAGAAAACCCCGTTCCCACAGTTACAAAGGAACAGGATACAAAAAGTAATTTTGATATCGTATACTTGGATTTCAGGAAAGTTTTTGACACTGTTGCTCATGGAAGACTACGGTACAAATTGGAGCAGAATGGTATTAAGGGTAAGTTGCTACAATGGATAAAAGGATGGTTGAGAGTGTGAGAAGACAGAGGGTGGTAATCAGTGGGTGCTGCTCTTTATGGAGTCCCACAGGGTTCTGTGTTGGGTCCACTGTTGTTTTGTATATTTATCAATGACATTGATGAAGGTATATCAGGCTTAGTATTGAAGTTTGCAGATGATGCAAAGGTTGGCAGGGTTGTTAATGACAGCAATGGCAGTGTGTTACTGCAACAGGATCTAGAAAATTTGGGAAGATGGGCTGAGAAGTGGCAACTAAAGTTTAACATTGAAAAATACAAAGTACTGCAAATGGGAGAAGTTTTCTTTTTTTTTTTTTTTTTTTGGTACTTGTTGGCGCATAGGCCTCTGTGGCCATAATGCGCCAACTGTGGCCAAGGTTTTTGCAGTACATTGATCCAAGCCCGAGGCGGGAATCGAACCCGCGACCTCATGGATAGACATAACCCCAGAGAAATGTACCAACTATGTGGTACTACACTAAAGGTGGTAGAAAATGAAAAAGACCTGGGAGTAATTGTGCAGTCAGATATGAAGTTTTCTGAGCAATGCAGGCAGGCTGCTGCCAAGGCAGGTCATGGTGTGTTGTCAATGATATACAGGAATTTTGCTAGCGGGGAAAAGGAGGTGATTGTCCCTCTGTATAAGGCAATGGTCAGGCCACGCCTTGAGTACTCGGCTCCTCCGTAGCCAGGTGGGGAGGAGCAGCAGTGCATAGCACACACTTTTTGATTAGACAGGGGTTCGAGTCCATGACCACAAAATACGGAGGATGCGGAAAGGTAGTAAAAGACCACCGCATATTCCCAGAGCAATATGGCCTTAGTTGTTAATGCTCCTAAAAACCAAACAACAACAACCTTGAATAATGCATACAGGTCTAGAAGCCTCATTTTAGGAAGAATGTAGATTTGCTTGAGCGTGTACAGAGAAGGGCAAGATTGGTGAGGGAATGAAGGGATCCTCTTATCAGGAGGCTTAAGTTCTGCAAATTGCAGCAGCTGGAAACTAGGCAACTGCGAGGTGATCTGATTGAGGTGTACAAGGCCTTGAATGGGTTGAGCACGCTGAATTCTGATGGGATTCTTCCACTTGTTCAGATTATGAACCTAAGGGGGCATAAATTGAAATTGAAGAAAGACAGATGTAGAATAGATGTGCAGAAATTTGCCTTAAGCCAGCGGGTGGTTAATCCATCTGTCACTGTGGAAGTTGATAAGTTAAATAAATTTAAGGAGGAACTGGACAAACATTTAGAGGGGATTGTTTTGTAATGTTTTATTTTTTTTGGTGCATAAGCTTGTACACTTGCTTTCTTGCATCACATGCCACTACTACAAGTCACCATGTTTTTGCACGATTTTAATTTTTACCCGTTCGGACAAATGTCCACGAAATGCATAAAGTATTCCACACAACATTTAACCAGTCTTCCCTAAGCTCTGCCGACATCCATCCGTTTTTTTTTTGTGCACGCACAATAACATCTTTGGGGAAAATTCATTCTTCAGTATGGTTTTTTTGATTTAAAATTAAATATGGTGGCAACTTTCGACCATCAGAGTGATGCATAGCATCACAGTGATACGCTGCTTTTCGTAGCCCGTGCTTATAATAATAAATTTTCTGTTTATACTCCATGACAACTAAACGGTCATGAGTTATCTTGATTTCTTTAGCATTGACGGTGTAATTTCAAGGTATATCGAAGAAGACCGGGGTTTCATCAGCATTTCTAATTTGACTAAACTCAGTTTCTTTTTTTCCTTAATTCCATCACCTGTCGCTGAA
Organism: Mastigoproctus giganteus; assembly: GCF_048544385.1. Classification (NCBI taxonomy): domain Eukaryota; kingdom Metazoa; phylum Arthropoda; class Arachnida; order Uropygi; family Thelyphonidae; genus Mastigoproctus; species Mastigoproctus giganteus. The sequence goes on from NC_143585.1 coordinate 152,925,952, forward strand.
AGTTAACCAGCTTCTGTTGAAAGTCTGCAGGAATTTTTTTGAGAGATAGATGTTCGGCACCTTAACGATTATCCACTACAACGCATGAGCCTTGCACCAGCCACGACTGCCTTTAAAAGTTATTTTCTCTATCCCAAGGGATTTGGCGATTTCTCCGGCTTTCAATTGCATGGCTTGTCAAGTAATGGGTAATCCTTTTGCGTGTGTCTCTGTTACAAAACTTATCACAGCTTCATCGACTTGTGGAAATCTTCCTTTCTTAGGCCATGTAAAGCACTTGGTTGTTGCTTTGCACGAAAATATGGAATTGCGATCATTTCTCCAACAACGAACGTTTACTTCACTAATGTCAAAATGTCCGTAGCTCTATTTCCATGTTCTTTTTCATACACAATAGCTTTTCGTTTCAATGTGGCTTCGTAGTGCGATATTTTTGACATTTTAATGTACAATAAGGGATCAAAATTAACAAAATACAGTAACTCCACTTCTTACATATTTTCGAAATACAAACAAAACTTCCTAGTTTTCGCTGAGTGAGCTCCATTATAACAAAATGGCTTCCCATCTTGGAAGCACGTGAAATCACCCACACCACCCACCCAGCATAGGAGACGACAATGTTGTCATCTTCCATGCACCCAATCCTTTATTCATAGCAACAACTTGCCATATCCATAGCAATAATGGGTGTTTTGTTATATTATTATAAAGAATAATATAACCTGAAGTAAAACCGACTGGTAACAAAAATACAGACAGCATTTAGGAAGTATGCAAGACATCATTTAGGAAGTAGCGAATGTAAATATTCTAAATGTCTTGGTAAATGACCCATTGATTCAGTAGAGTAAGTAGCGGACATGAACATAAAACTTTACATCATTCATAACTTTGGTTCTGGCTGTTCAATTTTAAAATGGTTCTGATTTTCCATCAATGACATTTTCACATAAAACATCTTTTGTGCATACAGGATGCACACACTTTTTTTTTAACACCTGATCCAAACTAGGGCCCACTTGTACCTACCATGGAAACAGAAACAGGTGAAATTTACTGAAAGTGTGGATAACTCATTTCTGCAAAATAGCAGATGAAGTTCCAGGATAAAGGAAAATCACTCTCCTAATTCTCTAATACAATGCTTACAGTAGAACACAGGCTGAACACAGCGGTATTGTCTGTGTCAAGAATATACCTTCATCTTTTCCACTGGCTAGGGACACAAGAAAGCAGTTGACCAGGGTGACTTCTCGGAACAGCATGTGGTAGAAAGGCAATTGTAAATGTGTTATGAAAACTACTAATCTGTGGAATGTTAATCCCTTTAGCTCTTAATTTGTGCTTTTTACAGCTGCAGCTCTATTGCCTAAAGAGCAGAAGTGTGAACCAAGTTCTCTCGAAATCCGTTCATTATATGGAAATTTTATTCATTCAACAGAAACTATTTTAATTGGACCACCCATGGATTTAAGAATCTATATAAGCTGAGATCTGAAATCTGCAAAATTTAGTTTACTTTAGCAGGTGATCCGTAAGATTAAAGTGTGATATGTATGTATATCTAGTAGTTTGTAGTTTAATAAATTCTGATTATTCCGTAAAAGCAAATTTAAATATCATACCTATGAAATGTTTCATTATCTATTGTAGCTGTGGCATAAAGCTACATTATCTATTGTAGCTGTATGCCACAGCTACAATAGATCAATATGAATTGATAAAATACAAAAAATCAATATAAATTGATTTTTTAATAAATTTATATTTATTTTTTTATATTGAATTAATATCATTATCAGTTATATTACTCTTAACTGTATTACTATATCCTCTTTTGAATTAAAAATTTTAAATTTTCAAAAAACAACAAATTAAATGAAGCAATAATTAAAACAATGATATATTAATATTGAAAAAAAAACATTAATCATAATTTCAGTAAATTTTTATATGAAATGAAGAAAGCAATTTTCTTTCTTTAAAATTGTTCCTTTATCAGCACTGAAATTAACTGTATTGAATATGCTGCTAGAGGTAATACATGTTATAATTAATTAATTATAACCTACTTTCCCAAAAATGGTTTACCATTTTAATGTCTTTATTCTTTATAATAATATAACAAAACACCCGTTGTAAAAAGATAATGAAAAATAAAGAACTCCTTTATTTTAATGTTAATTAGTTCGCCCCACAACCACCCCAATATGAAAAGAAGATTTGAATCAGGAGCAGCAAAATGAAAGCAGTGAAACAACAAAAACACCAAATAACCCAAAGAAATGCCATTCATTTTTTTTTTTTTTTTTACTGCCTTCTGGATCGGTAAACAATGGACAAAAAGAAACCTCAAAAACAACTCAGTTTCAGCACCTGCAGTTGATGGAAGCAAGAATTCAGAAATAATGGCAGAACAAGCAGACCAAATACTGGCAGAACAAGCAGACCAAATACTGGCAGAACAAGCAGACCAAATACTGGCATATTATTATAATTAGCCAAATGGCGCAAGGAAGTCTGAGGCTTTTTCTGCACCAGCCAAAAGAAAATTTCTGAGTTACCCTGAGAGTGAGGGTGAAAGAGAGAGAGAGAGAGAGAGAGAGAGAGAGAGAGAGAGAGAGAGAGAGAGAGAGAGAGAGAGAGAGAGAGAGAGAGAGAGAGAGAGAGAGAGAGAGAGAGAGAAATTAAATCAGAAGTAAAAGGAAATCACCAAGAAAGAGAAGGATGATGATATCCAGCTCAGGACCCTGGGTGTGCCAAGCCTATACTCGTCAGATGTGAGCCCCTGAGATTAAATATACACAGATCTATTAGCCAAACATGACCAACTTGGAGGTGGGGTGGGGTGGGATGGGGGGGGAATAAAATAAAAGCAAGCACAGAGGCAAGAAGATCGTGTAAATCAAATTACTGATATTAATTCCAAAGATATTGCAGAATGGCCAGTAAATATACCTGCATGTCTGCGTAATAAGTTTGTAGAATACCACTTAAATAAACCTCAAATTTTGGTAGAATTGAAAATTTGAAAGTAAAATATACACAACGTGACAGAGTACACTACAAAAATATTCAAGAATCTAATTTTTTACTGTGAGAAAACTAGCAGACCGAAAGAAAAATGCGAATGGTTAATTTTTTCTGACACTTATAAGTCAGTGTATTGTTTCATTTGCAATTTATTTTCGACCTCATTAAATAAATTTATAACTGAATTTTATGACTGGAAAATTGTATGTTTGATGACTGGAAAATTGTATTGTATTTGATGACTGGAAAATTGTATGCTCGTGTTCAGCTTTGACTGAACACGAGCACTGAAAGAATCATATCCAATATATGTGGATATATAAGAAAAGGTGTCAAACAATAGGACATATTGATACGGAGTTAATAAAACAAAAAGTTCCATGATAATTATTGGTGCATTGTTTTAAAAGGAGTTATCACTGCAATTCAATTATTAGGTAACCTTGGCGTAGTATTTAGAAGTAGCAATGACAATATATATTTCGAATGTAAAGGAAATTTTGAAGTTGTTTGGAATATCTTAGTGAATTTGATGTATTTTTAAAAAATCATATAGAAATGTATGCAAATTGCAAACCTGGTAAAACATATTACTTTCACACAAAACCTGTGATGAGTTTATAAATTTAATGGCAAATAAGACAAAAGAAACTTTAATATCTGAAGTAAAATGTCTATGCCTCACATAAGTCATATTAATTAGCTGGTGCTAATAATCAGATATGTTTCAAAAGATGGTAAAATTAAAGATTCTTAGGTTTTCTTCCCATGGAATATCACAATGCAGAATATCTTGAAGAAATCATTTTAGACAAGTAATCCAAGTTATCCATAGATATCGAAAAATACAGAGGGCAAAGTTATGATAATGCTGCCAATATGGCTGGGAAATATTCGAATTTACATGCTAGAATAAGGCAATACAGCCCCACAGCATTTTATATACAATGTACTAGTCATTTAATAAATTTATTGAATCTTCTGCTGCATTACATTATTTCAATGTTGTCCAAAATTTGTATAATTTTTTTTCTGCATCAACAAGATGATGAAATATATTAAAAAACTGTTTACCAGTAAAGTCATTTACACTAAAATGAATTAGTGATATGCGAGGGTCAACCAGAGCAGATACCATATCAGAATTCAAAAAGAGGATATAAAAATATCATGTATAATTTGTATAATTTTTTTTCTAGCATCAACAAGATCATGGAATATATTAAAAAACTGTTTACCAGTAAAGTCATATACATTAAAACAAATTAGTGATATGCGATGGTCAACCAGAGTAGAGGCCGTATCAGAATTCAAGAGGATATAAAAATATTAAAGAAGCTCTTATCAATATTTCTATATCTAAATATGAAAAGCCAGTTAGAGCCTATTAGCCACCCATTTCGATGAATATGAAACAGCTCTATTAACAACAATCTGGAACAACGTGTCAGGGAGACTAAATGCTACTAGCAAATCCCTTCAGAACTCAAAAATATATTTACAAAAAAGCATGAATCTTTTAAAATCATTAAAAGAATTTATTTTAGATGTTAGAAAAAATTTTGAAACAACTGAAGATGCTAAATTACTAACTGACGAGACTAAATAGAGAGATGAACAAAACCGAATTAAAAAACGTAAAATTATGTAAGATTAAATAAGACACAATGATGTCATTTTAACTGGCAGTAAATTATTCATTGTTAATGCCGCTAGTGTTATTTGTGATACGCATATTACTGAATTAAATCGCCAATCTGAAGTACACACGGAGAGATTAAATATGTTAGTGTTTTTTATAAATGATAATATAGAGGAAAACAAGTTTGCTTTGTGTATTGAAACATTAGTGGATATTTACAAAAATGACTGATACTGAATAATTCAAATCAGAAATAGTGCAACTTTAAAACTATGCCAAAGAAGAAAATGTTTGAGTATAGATACAATATTATTAATTGACTTAGATTGACATTTTCTGAATGTTGAAACAATTCTGATAATATTTCTCATGATGCCTGTGACAAATGCAAGTGATGAACATTCTTTTTCAGCACTAAAAAGAATAAAAAATTTACGAAATAATAAAATGTCATTTGTCATTATTACTTATTGAGTCTAAAGTAACGAACTCAATTAATTATGACGACATTGATAAATTTGTGAAATTAAGAGCAAGAAAAAGAGAAGGAAAAAAATAAAATAAAAAATAGTAATTGGTATTAGATTCTGGTAAAGTTTAAAAAAAGTTCTATCTGCATATGGGTTGCAGATAATCTGAAATTTTTACAAAGCTGAGCAGAATATATTAAATATTCTTATGTTCATTCTTATTTAATAATATGTTAATATTTGGTACCGTACAGGTATTGTTAAAACTATTATTCTATTAAATTCTTGCATTTTATACAATCTTATATTGTGTAAAATGCAAGTTATATATTTATATATAATAAATTATTTTAGCAATACAAAATTTTTACTGTCATATTTTATCAATAAAAAAGTTTTGTGGCATCAAAATAATTTTGTGCCTTTGGTCTTGAAATGCATAAGTACAGCTCTGTAAATGGGTGCTCTTACCAAGAAAGGCTTAAGTTCTGCAAATTGCAGCATCTAGAGACCAGACATCTGCAAGATGATTTGATTGAGGCATATAAGGCTTTGAATGGTTTGAACAAGCTGAATGCTGATGGGATTCTCCTCTTGCTCAGATTATGCACTCAGATTATTATTGAGGGGGCATAAATTCAAATTGAGGAAAGAGCTGCAGAACAGATGTGTGGAAATTTGCCATTTAGCCAGTGGGTGGTTTAGCCAGCAAGTGGATAGTTAGCAGTGGCATATGATGCAAGAAAGCAAGTTTATACAGCATCAGCAAAAAAAAAAACCTTTCCCATTTCATCTATCTGCATATGGGTTGCAGATAGATGAAATGGGAAAGTTTTTTATCCATTTGCTCCAACAGTTTGTCCGACAGTTTCTTTTTTTGGCTGATGCCGTATAAAATACATCCAGAGACTCACATCTGTTGAATATGGGCTTGGCACACACAGGGTCCTGAGCTGGATATCATCATCCTCTTTCTTGGTGATTCCTTTCTACTTATCTCTCTCTCTCTCTCTCTCTCAGGGTAACTTGGGAATTTTTTTTTGGCTGATGCCAGCATAAGCCTCAGGTTTCCTTGCATCATATGGCTAATAATAATAATAAGCTGCATGGGGTGACTGTACAAGAAAAGACTTCAATTATGTGAGCTACAAAGCTTGGCTAGCACGCACTTCAGAGGGGGACCTGACTGAGGTGTATAAGGCTCAGAGAGGATGTTAGTAAAATTAATGAAGGAAAAATTTTCACTGTTATAAAGAATTCCAGAACTAGGGACCATAATTTCAAATTACAGGGTAAGAGGTCTAAGACTAGATTGCAATAAGCTTCCTTTGCCACAGAATTGTTGAGTACTGAAACAAGTTGCCTTTGTGTGGTTGAGGCTGATAGCTTGAATAAATTCAAAAGTTAACTGGATATTACCTATGGAAGGAGAGAAGAACATAATTTGTATTTTCTTTTTTTTCCTTTTTTAGCTAGTGCAGCAAAAGAATATGGTTTCCTTGAGCTATATGGCTAATGCTAATTTTATGATGACAAGGATATTTTATTATTACCAAGTGCTCAACTTCACTTTTAGTACCCTTTCTACTCCAGTTTTTAAGCCCATCATAAAAGATGCATTATCAACGTTAAGGACTAGATCATTTTTTGAAGGAATGCCACTTGCTTTCAGGTTGTTAAAAGAAAATGCCCAGTATTGTATCCTGTAAAGTCACCTTCCAATGCTGACTCTAGAGCAAGCTGCTTTTGATGGCTTTTATTGGGGAATATGTGGTGATCATTCCCTGACCTTTCCACATCCTCCGTATTTGGTGGTGACGGGCTCGAACCGGTCTAATCAAGAAGCATGTGCTATGCGCTGCTGCTCCTTCCCACCTGGCTACGGAGGCGCCTAATACAGCTCAGAGGAACATTATGTTCTATGACAAAAGGTGCAGATAAACATCTAGCATAACTAATATAAGCAAATGCATCATTCTAACATAGCTATCTACTAAAGTAGTTAAATTAATTAATTAAATTGGCATCATTTTGGTTATATCTCATATTGTGACTGCCTTCACGAGTTGCCATGTTGAGTTCTCTCTCGAATAAATAACACTTCACCAGTGGAGAAGACTATTGTTATTTATTCTCAGCAGATACCACCCAGACAGCACCGTTTCAAAGCTTGTTGGCTTCTCTTCGGTGGGTGGGCAGGTGCCCTGGTGTTGCAATAGTGACAACCCAGTTATGAAGTATAACTTCACAATATGAGTGATGCCTGATGGTGCGCAGTGATATAGACTATAAAGTATTTAAAGGCAAAGGCCTCATGCTACGAGGTAGAATGACTAATATGTAGGTTAGTGCAAATGCATCATTATAACATAGCGATCTACCAAAGTAGTTAAATTAATTAATTAAATTGGTATCGTTTTGGTTATATCTCATATTGTGACTGCCTTCACAACGAGTTGCCCACCGAAGAGAAGCCAACAAGCTTTGAAACGGTACTGTCTGGGTGGAGGTATCTGCTGAGAATAAATAACAAGTCTTCACCACTAGTGGAGTGTTATTTATTCAAGGTAGTAACAATATCATGTCAACTCATGAAGGAAGTCATAATATGAGATATAACCAAAACGATGCCAATTTAATTAATTAATTTAACTACTTTGGTATATAGCTACGTTAAAATGATGCATTTGCACTAACCTACATATTAATCATTCTACCTAGTAGCATGAGGCATTTGCCCTTAAATACTTTATACATCTAGCATAAATAACATTATCATCACTGTGAAATGCTACACCTGTTTTTGCATTTCTTTCTATGCACTGAACCTGTTCTTATGCTTATTTGTTGCAAATGTCCGATTAAATTGCATTTTTACTGCTTAAAGCTGTAGGAAGTGCAGTTCAAAAAATGCTAAATGACATCTACAAACAGTACACGGAAAATCTATTTTGTCTTCAGCAATGTTTTGCTGAAGACATTTGCTGAAATTTTGCAAATTACAGTGTCTGGAGACTAGGCACCAGTGGGGTGATCTGAATATAAAGCCTTGAATGGTTTGAGCATGCTCAATGCTGATGGGATTCTTCCTCTTGCTCAGAATAATCACCTGAGAGGGCATAAATTCAAATTGAGGAAAGACAGATGTAGGATAGACGTGAGGAAATTTGCTTTTAGCCAGCGGGTGGTTGGTTGGTGGAACAGACTTCCATCCCTTGTCGTGGAGATTGATAGCCTGAATAAGTTTAAGGCTCAGCTGGGCAGGTATTTCGAATGAACAAAGGGGTGAAGTGGAAGTGGTTATTTTTTTATTTATTTATTTATTTTATTTATTTTTTTTGGCTGATGCTGCATAAGCTTGCTTTCTTGCATCAAATGCCTCTACTAATGCTAATGTTAAATTATGTATTTCTTTGGAATTGTAATGAAAGGCATTGTTAATTTGTTTAACAGCACAGTATAATTACAAAAGTAAAATTAAATATAATTAAAGTAGCAATAGCAGTGGCAAAAAATGCACGAAAGCAAGCTTAAACAGCATTGCAAAAAAAAAAAAAAAAAACACACCTCCCATTTCACCTATTCATTCTCTCTCAAGTTCTTCCTGAAAAAAATTCGAGGAAGCACTAAACAAACAAAATGGGTGCATATTACATATACAACAAGGCTATTATTCTGCATTTCTATTTTATAATGTACACTAGCACATGTGACAGCAGATTCTTAATGAAAATAAGCAGAAATTCATGAAATCCTTTTAATAATTTCGATTTTAATGTAGTTTTATTATGTTTTTACTAAAAGATGAAGAAACCTTTAGTAATAATGGTGAGTCAGTAAAGGAGTCAAACTAAATTAGAAGGATGGAATTATAAATCTGGGGCACTGGCAGCTATGGTAATACTTTGCAATTGACATTCAAAATTGAAAGATTTTCTTTTATAGAGACCAATAAACTACTTACATCTGGGGATTCGTTACCTTGCCCCACCAAGAACAAGACTGCAACAATACATCGGACCTGATGCCACAAGAATGCCTGCCCTATGATAGTCAATTCATAAATCTGATAGCTTTCTTCAGAACTAGAAATAATTTAACATAAAAACATTTAACATAATTTACCATACAGAGGGAAATCATAACATAAAAAAAAAAATATATATATATATAAAATAATGAATCAATATATATTTTCCTTTTTAAGACTCCCAAATTTATTTTTATCAGTTAATGAAAATGGAGTTCAGCTTTATTATAGTTATAATTGGGGAAAACCTAACTAGTGCTTTGGAGATTCTATTACCAGCTCCATATTTACGTAAATACAGTAAACCCCCGCTATTCGCAGGGGTTACGTTGCTGAGAAATGCCACGAATACCAAAAACGCGAATACTGAGTTATGGCTCCCATAGTAATAAAGGGGTTCCGTTCCAAAATATATAAGAGAAACTAGTCTAAAATTTTGTCTATGTATGTATTACATGTATTTAATATTAAATGTAATATTTATTAGAAATTTCAAACAAATCTTTCAAACCAGCTTCTTTGCTAGCTAAAAAACCTATCCCGCCAGTGCTATCACCAGTTTCGCTAAAGCGTTGATAAGGAGTTTTGCGTTTTCACGAATGATGAGTGAATTTAACGGAATTTTATTTTGAGTTCGGTCTTCTATCCACAGAGTTAAATTTTTCCACTTTTTCCATTTTTTCTAATTTAACATCACGAGTTACAGAGCAAATTTTTGAAGCAATTGGTGCCTTTTCACGGACACTACGGCGGATTTTTTCTTCCGATTTCTTGATTGATCGTACCGTTGACTCATTGATTTTACAATGTTTTGCCACTCAGGAGACACTTTCACCATTAGAAATTTTATCTAATAACTCAATTTTATTTGCTAATGTCATCACCTTCTTTGATATTTTCACATTTCCCTTGTTATTCGTAGTCATATTTTTGTAGGGGTTAGAAAGAACTTGTCCACAATAAAGTCACTTTCTTCCGTTAACACATTCGAAAAAGTCTGTTTTACACTGCAAAACGGTAGATTTATCACTTTTGTAAGCATATCAATTTATAAATTGATAAATTTATTCAATTTATAAGCATATAAATTAAAAGCAAACGACGAAACCTTCCATAACAAGCGCACAACACATATTGAACAAGGATTAGCGAGAAATATCCATGCTCGCGATTTTGTCACCCCTCTCCTCCCACCCACTGAGCGCTGTTTTGAACGGGAAAGATAATTTTAACCACGCCCATGTTTTTTTATTGCGGAAAATATTCACGGCGCTTTAAAATTCACATTTTTTAGGTTTCATTTTATATTAAATCGGCGATCGCGAATACGCGAAACCGCGAATACAGATACCGCGAATAGCAGGGGTTTACTGTACATTCTTACAATAGCTCCATACATACAGTAGCAGCAGGCAGAGGTGAAAATGGTTCTTGCACTGCTTCGATTGAAATGAGCAGCAGCCTGGACAGCAAGGTGCTGGGGATTTCCAGGACTGCTGGGAGTTATCATGTAACAAGAAACTACATGGGCTGTGTTAGGCTAAGAGTAAGAACAGATGCATGTTTGTTATTTGGTTTTAGGAGCATTAGCAACTAAGGCCCACATTGATCCGGGGATATGCGGTGGTCATTCCCTGACCTTTCCACATCCTTTGTATTTGGTGATCACAAGCTGTCTTGAACCCCAGTTTAATCAAGAAGCGTGTGCTACCTTCTTGATTAGACTGGGGCTACGGAGGCGCCTACAGATGAATGTATACTTGCACGACACCAAAAGAGTTTAGTAAAGAAATTTGATGAATTTGAGGTGCTCAATAATGAGTTCCATAATGGGAATTGGGAGAGTAAAATGTGTACAGACAGGATAGGAAGGGAGGAGGAGGAGTTATGCTGTTAGTTAAGAAACACACAAAATCTAAGAAGTGCATACAGCTGACATGGGTGGAAGTGTAATGCTGAGTCAGTTTGGTGTGACACAAACACTGGGAAAATGAGGGAAGGAGTGTGTTACAGGCCTAATGACCCTGATGAGTACAATGAACAACTGTACAGAGAAATAGAGTGGGGCAGTAAATCAGTTTATCTTATAACGGGGGATGTTAACTTCCTAGATATTAACTAGGCCTCGTCACTTGCACACTAGCAGAGCTTTTGTGGATTGTTTTCTACAACAGCAGGTTTGAGAGGGAATAGAGGGAGTAATACTCGTGATCTAGTTATCAGCAGTGATTCTTAATGCATTAAGAATCTGCTTTCTTGTGCTTTCTAATAATCAGATATAGTAGTAGTGGCACGTGATGGAAGAAAGCAAGTGTATAAACTTATGCAGCATCAGACAAAAAAAATTTACAAAACAATTCCCTCTAAATGTTTGTCCAGTTCCTCCTTAAATTTATTTAGCCTATCAACTTCCACAACAACAGATGGAAGTTTGTTCCAGCAATTAGCCACCTGCTGGCTAAAGGCAAATTTCCACACATCTATTCTACATCTGTCTTTCCTCAATTTCAATTTATGCCCCCTTAGGTTCGTAATCTGAACAAGTGGAAGAATTCCATCAGAATTCAGCATGCTCAACCCATTCGAGGCCTTATACATCTCAATCAGATCACCTCGCAGGTGCCTAGTCTCCAGCCACTGCAATTTGCAGAACTTAAGCCTCTCTTGGTAAGAGGATCCCTTCATTCCCCTCACCAAGATTGTTGCCCTTCTTTGTACACATTCAAGCAAATCTACCTCCTTCCTAAAATGAGGCCTCCAAACCTATATGCAGTACTCAAGGCGTGGCCTGACCATTGCCTTTTTAGACAGAGGGACCATCACCTCATTTTCCCTGCTAGCAAAACCTGTATATCATTGACAAAACCCCATGACCTGCCCTGGGAACCTATCGGCATTGCTCAGAAAACTTCATATCTGACTGCACGATTACTCCCAGGGCTTTTTCATTTTCTACCACCTTAAGGGTTTTTTTTTTTTTTGTTAGTTGTTGCCGCATCGCTTCTGTGGCCATAATGCACCTCCCACGGTTTTTGCATTTTACTGTGATCCAAGCCCGAGGCAGGATTCAAACCCGTGACCTTTGTGTTGCCAAGCAGGCACTTTACCCACATGGCTAGCCCGGTCGGCACCACCTTATGTGTAGTACCACACAGTTGATGTGTTTCTATGGATATTCATACATTAAGGAAGCACTAGGTGGCAATGATCATAGTGTGCTAATCTGAGATTAACTTAAAGATGTAACTACCATCAGGGGTAAAGGGAAGAGTTTTTGCTTTCGTGAAAGTGAATATGGTGGTCTCAGATGGTTTTTAAATTCTATACTGAGGAACCAACTGATGATTTTACAAACGGCAAATTCAAAATCTGAAGCATTCAAGGAAGAAATTTTGAAAGCTACTAGATATTTTGTCCAAACTGAGAAATACTGTTCAAGGTTTATGCCTACATGGATGGCAAATGAACTAACGATACAAGTGGCAGATTAGAAAAATGCACGGGATGCATATAAATTATCAGATGACACAGAAGACTATGGTAGATATAAGCTAGTCTGTAATCAAGTCACAAAGGAGAATAGGCAAGCAAAGGCAGATTATGAAAAATCTTTGGCAAAGAAAAACAGCAAAGTCTTCTTTACTTATGTAAAATGTAGATGGAAGGGGGAAACAATCAGATTGGTCCACTTAATATCGATGGTTAGACTGCTGATAATCGTGCTCTGGTAGCTGATAAACTGAATGAATATTTTGCAGCTACATTCACATATGAGTTGATATTCAGGAAGGAATGACAGAAATTTATCAAACTCTGGCAGGGATGTAAACGATTAACTGAGGCAAAAGTGGAGGAGAAAATGTTGAAGTTAAACATAAGAAAAGCACCTAGGGTGGATGGCATCTATCCAGATGTATTAAAGGAGACAGCAAACGAAGTAAGCAAACTCTTAGCCATAATAATAAGAGCTTCCTTGGACTCAGGGAAAGTCCCAATAGACTGTAAATGTATCCCCAATTCACAAAGGCGCATCATAGGGTGACAGCAGTAATTACAGCCCTGGAAGATTAACTTCAGTTCCAAAAAAATATGGAGTCACTGGTTAAAGAAGTAATGCAGGATCAGCTAGACAAGTCTGCAGTTATATACCGTTCAGACTCAGCATGGATTTGTTAAGGGGAAGTCTTGTCTGACAAATTTGAATTGGATACTATAATGTGGTTGCAAAGGAACTGGAAGCAAAAAATAATTCCGAAATCATATACATGGATTTTGAAAAGCTTTTGATACTGTTGCACGTGTAAGACTACTATAAAAATTACAGCAGTATGGCATCAAGGCAAAGTTGCTACAATGGATTAAAGTATGGTTAAGTGGGAGACAACAGAGGGTGGTAATCAATGGACACTGCTCTTCGTAGCCTAAAGTTCATAGTGCAGTACCTCTGGATTCGGAGTTGGACCCATTGTTGTTTTCTGTAATTATGAATGATATTGATGAAAGTATATCAAGGTTAATGTCTAAGTTTTCAGATGATATGAAGGTTTGAAAGGTTGTTAATGACATCAATGATAGTAAACTACCACAACAGGATCTGGATAAGTTGAGCAGATGGGCTGCGAGGTGGCAACTAAAGTTTAACACTGACAAATGTAAAGAACTGCATATAGGTAGCAGTAATCCCAAAGTAATGTCATTTTTGGATGTAATCAGATTGGCCCTCAATCCGTCGTCTCTGTTTTCTAGGAACTCTAGTACTGAATCAAACAAACTGAAAAATCGATTCAGACAAATACCTTTTGAAAGCCAACAAACTTCTGTGTCAACCAGCAAATGGTGGTTCACACAGCAAACGGTGTGAACCAGCAAAATCTTCATCGTTTTCACTACAGATTTGGCTAAACAATCTGTCACTCAATGAATTGTTTCTAATCTTGTTGGCTGCTCTAATAACGTAATGGAGCAACGTATGCAGGCGTTCCACTTAAATTCTTCGCAACCAAATGTTGATGATGAAGAACACAATGTATAGCGAGTACATTTGGTACTGCTTGTTTCAAATGTGCTATGAAACCCTTGTGGCGCCCTGTCATTGCTGGAGCACCATCAGTAGCAGCAGACAAAATATTACGAATAGGAATTACGAATATGTCACTTTCTCTTGAAAAAACTTATTCATGGTATTAAATATAGATTCTCCCTTTTGCCCAAGACGATTATCTGCACATATTGAAAATTAGGACAGTAAAAGAGTTGATAATTGGTGCCATTGGTGGGCAGCATTCCAACTAACAAATTTTCTGTTTATACTCCAGGATGACCACATGGTCAGAGATCCCGAAATAGAGAGAGAGAATACAAATACCTTCTAAGAATACTTTTTGAGCAGCCGTTAGTCGCAATCTGTTAGCTTTGTACTGTTAGAAAATATTGCAGTTTTGTGAAGAATACACATTTCAAGAAACAATCCGTTATTCATAGTGGATAATTTTTTTTCCTTTCCTTTGATGCACCAGTTTTCGAAGTTTATAACGCAGCTACAAATAGAAATCTTTTCTCGAAATTTCGTTAGAAGATCAAACCCAGGAAACTGCTGTTCCGATATTGTTTACTAAAAACAATTACAATAAAGCAAACTTTTTTTTTTTTTATCAAATGCACGTTGCAGTGTTATCAGTTTTACACCAGTTTTTCTCGTTTCTAAGAGATGAATCCCCTGATTTTCTGTTCGTAGGAGCAATACACATTGAAGAAAGGAAATGCGATCTGTTTGCCTTTCAAAAACAGTTGTTGCTACTGTTTCGCTTTATTGCTTCTTATGTCAACTCACAGTAGCTCGCGTTGTCGCATTTCAAAGACCCTAGGCTAATTAGGATGGGTTTAGAAAAATAACAGAAAAAGGCCTAAAAAAATACACACTTTATGTCACATTTTTGTCATTTGCGTGAAATTCAATAGAAGATTTCGAAAATTGAAGTGGGAAAATCGAAGAAAACAGTTCTGGCTTCACCTATAGCGAATTTCAGCTGTGTCCATAGATTAAAAATTATAGAATTTATTAGTTGGCCTTTGAACTGGGTCCACTGGACCCGAGGAGATAAAAATATAAAAAGACAATCTGATTTTCTGGCCCACTCAATTTCTCTGTACAGTTGTTCACTGTACTCATTAGAGTCATTAACCCTATAACACACTCCTCCCCTCACTTTCACAGTGCACCAAATACGGAGGATGTGGAAAGGTCAGGGAATGACCACCGCATATTCCCGGAGCAATATGGCCTTAGTTGCTAATGCTCCTAAAAACCAAACAACAACTTTCCCCCATGCTTACCTCACACCAAACTGACTCAACATCACACTGTCCACCCATGTCAGCTGGATGCTCTTCCTTAGATTTTGTGTGTTTCTTAACTAACAACATAATTCCTCCTCTCTTCCTATCCTGTCTATCTTTTCTGTAAACAGTGTACTTCCCGATTTCCAATTCGACATTCCTTATATCTCTGTTATCCCAACAATAGCTGCCCTTGATGTTTTGACCAGCAACTTATATAACCTATTCTTACTCTTAGTTAACCAAACACAGCCCACGTATGTAACTGTTCCATGATGCCTCCCAGCAGTCGAACGCCCCGGCACCTTGCTTTCCAAGCTGCTGTTCATTCTAATAGAATTGCAATAACTGCACTAAGCTAATGCAGCAATAAGTGTTATGATATCTACTTCTTAAGTTAAACCTTACATTATGAAGTAATGCTATACCGTAATGATCATAATGTTAAATTAGTTATATCATTAGTTAAAGACATATGCCTAACGAGTGATTGAAACCTTCAAACATTCTTGACTTTCTATTATTCTAATAGAAAGTCAAGAATGACTTTCACTTCTGCCTGCTGCTACTGTTAATCTATTATTCTGTGAATCCCCGGAGCTCTCAGTTTTCTGACCCACCTAACACTGTCTTGATAGCATCAGCAAATATTCTTGCACCCCACCTTGTAGAAGCAGTCTCTTCTGTTAACAAGCACATACCACGGTGAGAAAACTTTTATCCCATGAGCCTTGCACAATCTCTTCAGGGCCGAATTGCTTGACAAGGCTCTCATGATATATTCCCTCTTATCATGTCTGTGTAGAATTGCAAACACTTTTTCGCAACTTTTTCTCAACATTGAACTGTACTTGTTAAGTACAGTTCAATGTTGTACAAAAATATCACCCTTTGTGCCTTTAAAAGATGGTATCTGCACGACAACATCATCAACTTTTGCCCCTGGCAGCCATGCCCTGGTTCTAATCCACCTATTCCTTTTGCATAATATATTTCCTGTCTCCCTAACTTACATCACCAACAATAACTAGCTCCTGTGGGACCAGCACATTCTGCCCTGAAGACTGCCACTGTGTTGCCTGATGCACAAGAGTGAGCTCTGTCATTGAGTTGGATAGCTGAGAGCTTGATGAGTCCCCCATTTTAATTCCTTTGAGAGCATCTACCCTACTCTTCAAACTCTTCATTCAGTTGACGCCTAATTTCTCTACACTCTCTGTACCTAGCACACACTAAGACATCCTCCATAGTTAGATCAAGTCCTGTTCCACAATGATCTGCAAACGTTCCACAAGTTGCATATTTTTTTAGGCTGTGATGTGTTTGAGAACGGCCCCCTTTGGTTCTCCCCCTGAGCCACAGTACTCCCGCTACTTTGTTGTGCTTGTTGCTTTGCTGATCTAGTCTGGGGTATGATTTCTTTTTAAATACTATTTAATTGATTAACAATGACAAGTAATAAGGCTGATATACTTGATTTACAATAACTGTACTAAGCTAATGCAGCAATAAGTGTTATGCTATCTACTTCTTAAGTTAAACCTTACACTATGAAGTAATGCTATACCATAATGATCATAATGTTAAATTAGTTATATCATTAGTTAAAGACATATGCCTAATGAGTGATTGAAACCTTCAAACTACTTATTTATCATGATTAAAACCCTAGTATTCTTCTGCACAACTGGTTACGTTTTATGATCTTTGTGTCAAATACTAATACAATAGCAGTACGAGCAGTGAAGGCACCTCCGTAGCCAGGTGGGCAGGAGTGGCCGTGCATAGCACACGCTTCTTGATTAGACTGGGGTTCAAGCCCGTGATCACCAAATACGGAGTATTTGGTGATCATGGGCTTGAAATATCTTTGTAAAACATAATTTGATATGTTAGTCAATCAAAAATATGGTAAAAATATGCAAAACACTTATCGTCTGCAGGAGCTTCAAACTTCACCTGCAGTTCACCTCATCAACCGCAGCATCATGAAGCTGTATAGTTTCTTACATATCACACAGTATTTCAAAAAGGTTTGTGTGAATACTGAATTAATTATGGTCAAGCCTAGTCACCAACAAACTGTAGGAAAAAATTTTAATAAAATAAATCTCTACAGGAAAATTATATAATTAATACACAAAATTAAAAGTATAAAAATCAATAGAAAATAAGAAAAAAAAAAACAATAAAATCATATAATGCCCATTAGAAGCTTTTCAGGTGATGTGTCTCTTCATTAGTTATAGAAATGAAATGATAGCATGGCTAATGCTCATTTCATACCAGAAAACTATGATCGGACAGCACATCACAAGAGAGAGAAAAAAAGGGGATAAATATAATAGCACAACACATACTAAACACATATTAGTCAGACAGCTCTTAGGAAACAGGACAGCATGAATTAATTGTTAAATAATTGTGGTGCAGAATAGCTTCCTTTAGAAGTTATTTTCCAACAAGATGAGCTGAAAGTGCTCCATTTGCAGGTGGAAAATCCAAATGTCAATCACAACTAGGGGACCTACACACACCCTATATTATGGGAAGTTATTCTCCAGCACAATGAGCATTGAATATACTTATTTAGCTAATGCACACCACTATCCTCTTTCCACGAAGCAGCCTGACTAATATGTTTAGTATGAATTGCATAATTATATTTATGTCTTCTTTTTTTTTTATCATTTTTATATTTTTAAGTTTGTATTTAAAGTTGACAGTGGCAAAAAAACTTGTTCATAATATGCTGATTGCCAATGCATAAAGACGTTTTTTTAATGCTGATTTCAGTGTGAATTTTAGTATTCTTCCATTACTGGTTTGACTTTCTATCTGTATTTAAGCTGTGTGAAGCATATTCTTGCATATACTGGTCACATGTTCTAAAACAAGAATTTAAAAGTAGAGACATCTCTAGCATTCAACAACTGAAGTGATGCTGGCTATATATCTTTGATCCTGGCATCTCTCAACAGAAATACCCACTAGCTTCAGATGAAGTTTATGTGTGAAGCAAGCTCACTGGCATCCAGTCACTGAAGAGCATAAGTTTTTTCAATTTTTTTGTTTCTTTAAAGTTTCACTCACTAACAGTGAAGTGTGGGCATTAAAATAAAAAAATGTGGCCATTAAAAAAAAATGTGATAAAAAGTGGATGTGTAAAGCACATAGGAGTGAGGTGGGTATTTAAAAAATTAAATAAAAATGTAAGTTTCCAGTATAAAAAAATATTAAAAAAATAGAATTTTCATAGCTTTGCTCATGTGACCGAAAACAAAGATGACAGGAAAAAAAAAAAAAAAAAAGTGAACAATTTTGAACTATTTCTTGCATTTTTTACCCTCCACAAAGTAAACGGTGTATGAAAGGCAATGGTGACTGCTAATTTATTTGAATTTTGTGCAGCTACTGGAGTGTTAGCAACAACATTATCATTATATTGCATTTATCATGTTTATAATAATATAAGTGGCATATGATGCAAAGAAGCATAGCTTATAATCAGTGGGCGGGGAGGGCAACACCCACATTATTTATCCATTGTTAGTAATAATTTCTCTAATCCTTCCTTAAATTAATTCAAACTACCCACCTCCACCAGATGGAATTTTGTTCAAACAATCAATTACTCAGGGTATATTTAGTTTAATTTAATAAAATTTTTATTGTTTTTAATATCAAGCAAAAAAAAAGCAGCATAGTTCATTAAAGTTGCAGATTTTCAAATTTATATATCAATAATTGCTTTATAAACACTAAAAAACAGGAGGCCTCATTTTAAAAAGAATGTAGAGCTGTTGGAATGAGTAGAGAGAAGCGCAACAAGATTAATCAATGGAACGAAGGGTTGCTCTTATGAAAAAAGGCTTAAGTTTTGCAGATTACAGTGTCTGGAGACTAGGCACCGGCGAGGTGATCTGAATAAGGTGTATAAAGCCTTGAATGGTTTAAGCATGCTCAAGGATGATGGGATTCTTCCTCTTGCTCAGAATAATCACCTGAGAGAGCATAAATTCAAATTGAGGAAAGACAGTTGTAGGATTGATGTGTGGAAGTTTGCCATTAGCTAGCAGGTAGTTGATAGGTGGAACAGACTTCCATCTTTTGTTGTGGAAGTTGATAGCCTAAATAAATTTAAGGCTGAGCTGGACAGGTATTTGGAATGAACAGAGGGGTGAAATGGGAGCTTTTTTTTTTTTTTTTTTTTTTTTGGCTGATGCTGCATACTTGCTTTCTTGCATCGTATGCCTCTACTAATGCTAATATCAACATCAATTGCATCTGCTATATGCTGGATACAGTTATGCATAATGTGGGCAGGGCAGCCCACTCCTATTAGTGATCGACCAAATAATCTTGGTAAATTTGAATTTACATTATAACCACCATTGTATCTCTGCACTCCTTCAAAAAAAAAAAAAAAAAAAAAAAAAACAATTTATCTCCAAAATATTGATGAATTAAGAAAAACAACCTCCAAATTGTGCATCCTACTCATGGTTTCCCACTTAGTGCTCTTTAGAGGGAATCTTCTCAAAAGTTCACTAATGGGTTTGGTTTTTTTTGGTTTTTTTGGTTTTATTGGCGCATCAGCTACTAAGGCTATAATGCGCCAAGACCATCACTATTGGGAGTTCACTAAAATTTATTAAAAGATAAGTACATAATCACTGTTTCAAACAGGGTCTGACTTTCAATAAATCTAAGACAAAATGATCAATGCTATTAAAGACATTAAACACAGACATTAAAAATATAAAATTGTAACAACAGACTTTGAAATTTAACTGATAAGAAGGATAAATCAGGCACTGTTCCAATTATCAAATGGATATCTGGACACTGCCTATAGCAGGGCTATACTTTTTGATTTTGATAATACACAAAAAACAAATGCCATACCAATTTGTTAGTTCTTCTATAATCACACTATGAACTTTGCGATGAAAATTATCAACACCATTTCCTATATCCATCTTACATAAATTCCTAAAGTCATGGTCTCCAATCAAGTAATGGCTAGCCTCTTTCATTTTCTGTTAGAAATAAATTTTTAATTATAAATCTTGAAAGTTTCCAATTTTGTATCAACTCATCATCCATTATTGCAAAGAGAGAAAATTATCTGTTAGTTTTTTGGCTAAGGTAAAGAAAGCCAACATGAGAACGACGAGAAACGTCAGATAACTTACGTGGAAAATTAGTTTCCCGACACCGAACTCTAGTGCTGCTCGCACGGTAAACAGACGGTAGGTGTTATTGGTCTGGAGCCGAAATAGAGAATGATATATTGATTGACAAATAGGAGTGGCAAATGTAAATGGTGGTGGGCACGACAGATGACAAGCTACTGTGTAGTCATTGGTTGGCATTATAATGTGTATTTATGAGTAAAGAATGGTGCATAATAGTTTTGTGATGAACGGTAAACCGGTAACAGCAGCAATGAATCTTTTAAAGATGGAACAAATTTGTAAGGAAAATAAAACGTTGGTTGATTTTTTAATGAATATTAAATTAATAAAAGTTTCGTTCCATTCATTTTTAGGTTCTTCATTATGTTTTTTTCTCATTATTAAAAGCAGATTTTTGGAGTTCATGAGTGTTTTTACTATATTGTTGATTTAGGTTTGGTTACGAAAAAAAGGAAAAGGTTTCTTTATTTTTCGTAACCTGACCTTAAATGGTACGCTAGGAAATAACAGAAAAGCTTGCCTTATATTTCGTGAAATATAAGGAAATATTAGGTCATGAAATATAAGGTCTATATATATATATATATATATATATAATTATTGATAAAAAATAAAGAAAGAAAGTTAAAACGCAATAACTGTAACTAATATGTAAATAATATTTATGAGTCAATGCAGTTGCAAGCAATCATGCAATACACCCATAATGTCTATAATATTAAGGATAATATAAAGAACCATTGGAATAAGTAAATCAATCCAATAATAATACCATCAGGGATCTAAGAAAACGCAAAAAAATATATATATAAATATATACATATTTTATCGCTTTTTACCGACAATCTAGATGACTTCAACTGGGGCTAACCACCCAGAATGAAGGCAAAAAACGACAAGAAGTTCTCTGTTTCTGTGATGATCAATATGCTAAGTAATTTAAATCTAACCAAATATAAACCAGTATAGGCCGGATGTAAATCGAATATAAATAAATCGAAAGAAGATAATAAAAGTTAAAAAAATTTTGAAATATTACAATCAAAGGTAAGAAATATAAGTAAAATATAAATGTAAGCATATATTAATCATCGTTGACCCGACAGAGAACGTAATTTAATGATTACAATAAGATTAAAAGAACGTAATTTAATGATTACAATAAGATTAAAATCTTATTGTAATCATTAAATTACGTTCTCTGTCGGGTCAACTATGATTAATATATGCTTACATTTATATTTTACTTATATTTCTTACCTTTGATTCTAATATTTAATATTTCAAAATTTTTTTAACTTTTATTATCTTCTTTCGATTTATTCGATTTACATCCGGCCTATACTGGTTTATATTTGGTTAGATTTAAATTACTTAGCATATATTGATCATCACAGAAACAGAGAACTTCTTGTCGTTTTTTGCCTTCATTCTGGGTGGTTGGCCCCAGTTGAAGTCATCTACATTGTCGGTAAAAAGCGATAATATTTTTTTTTTTTTTTTTTTTTTTTTTTGCATTTTCTTAGATCCCTGATGGTATTATTATTGGATTGATTTACTTATATACAGTGGATTCCGGTTATTATTCCGGTGTGTATATATATATATATATATATATATATATATACAGTGGATTCCGGTTATTTGGGCCACCGGTTAATCAGGGCAGCCGTTTATTTGGGGCAAATCTTAAAAAACAAAAACCAATCGAGAAAATAGCCAGGGTTTACTTCGCTTAATTGGGACAAAATGCCGTTTAATCGGGGCAGGAGACCTCAGCACTGGAGATTACCCTACGATTGTCTCCGACCGTACCACGTAGTTCGGTCGGATTTCTGGAGGTCACGACCATAAAACAATAAAAACAATAAAAACAATTAGCAGTCACCTGTTTATTGAGCTTTTCTGTTGGTGCAATAAACAGACAGTAAACTCGATCTTATTGAATTTGCGGTAATACCGGACAGCTGGAATTCTGTGGGTTATTATGGTAAAATGTGTTTACACTTCTATGGAATCTTCAATCATATAAAAAAAAATTATTTTCAGAATCTTCTCTTCATTCCTATTTTTAAAGCTTCCTAATTTGTTACTCCGTTCTCACTTGTGCGTGTTGTGTTACTTGCAATTTGTGTGTGCCCTGTTCTTTGTTATTGATTGCTTATCTTTTTACTGTTTTAAATTTCAGCCCCCACCAACAAATGTCAGTGAACAGAAGTGTCAACTAGCTTAGTTAGTATGTACATATTACAGTACGTATTAATTATTCCGATCATCACGTATATTCTTCCGATTTGCACGTATCATTTAATTTTTTAATTGGTAAGGTAATAAAGGGTAAATTTGTGCTTAATATATCTTTACTTTTATAGCCTGTGGATAATATTCCTCCTATTTTCGCTAATTAGAATCGCTGTTTAATAGAATTAAAATTCAATTCACAAACGTGATCACAATGACCGGCGCTTACTGCACATCGTATAGTGAACGGTACTTTACAATGGTGAGTTCGTCGTAACGTGATTTGATTGTACAGTGAACTAATTGTAAAGGGAGGGGGGGTAAATTGTATTTTTAGCTACTTACGTGAAACTTCGGATAATTGGGGCAGCCGCTTAATCGGGCCAAAATGCACTAGTCCCGATGTGTCCCAAATAACCGGAATCGACTGTGTATATATATATACACACAGTGAATAGCTATCGAGGTATTGAATGACATTATAATATGTGTGTATCTGCACGAGTGTCTTTAAAAATAAAAGTACAGTAATAAAAAATTAATATTTTGTTAATAAACAATTAATGCGCTAATCCACCTATGATTCTAAAGAAAAAGGTTAGGTTACCCCTCCATTTCAGGAAGAGGTTCAAGCTCCCATGGGATTCAAGTGGAAGTAACCTGACCTTTTTTTCACTATTATGGAAAGCTTTCATTAGGGCAAGTTACCATTAGTGCTTCTGAGTGCTACTAAACCTATGTTATTGTGTGTGTTGTGTTCACGCACCATCAGCACATCGTTTGCCACACCTACCTGTCAATCAATATATCGTTCTAGACTTTGCTCTAGACCAATAACTCCTACTGTCTGTTTACCGAGAGAGCAGCGCTAGAGTGCCATATCGGGAAACTAATTTTCCGCATAAGTTATCCGACGTTTCTTGTCGTTCTTATGTTGCCTTTCTTTACCTTCGCCATTTTTTTTTAATACACTAAATTGAATAACCAAAGGTACAAAACTACAAAATATAAATAAAGCAGCTCAGTATTTTAAACAAGCAAAGAACAGTTATCATAACATCAATATAAATATATTAATAAATATGCCATCATTATTTTAGTTATAAGATTATCAGTTATTATCAATATTCAAAATGTTGCATGTTGGAGCTTTTTCAGGAGCTGCTGTGGAACTTTCTTTATTGCTTAAAAATTATTTAGTGGACATTTAGTAGACATTTAATTGTCTCCCTATGCAGTGACCACAGGTTACCTGTTGGAGCTATAACAGTCTCTAAATTGGAGAGGATCAAAATAACAAGAGGGAAAAAACTAGGGTGTGGAAATTAAAACAGTGGTAAACAGTTTGGACATCGAATGGAAAGCATTCAAAGACTGTATAGTAGAGCTGACAGAGCAGGTATGTGGAACGACAAGCAACAGAAGGGGATGGAAAGAAACCCCATGCTGCAAAAAACAAGAATAATGTCACATGACCAACTTCCAGAACAGAAATGAGAATAAAGAGAAATATAAAACTGCAAAGCAGGCCAAGAGGTTAGTCAACGAGGAAAGATGGTGGTGGCTGGAAGAATGGAGTGAAACACTACAAGACATCGAAAGTAATAAAAAGATGCTGTATGGCATGGTCAGGAATAGGAGAAGAGATTGCAAGCAGAGCAAATATCTCATTGATGAGAACAAGAACCTAATAACTAAGGATGAAAAGATAAAAGAAACATGGAAGTATTTTGACAATCTGCTGAACATGCAGGACAGTCAGCAAAAAGGACAAAGGCTGGATGACCATAAGAGGGGATGGGGAGAATATAGACAAACAGACAGACTTGACGGCCTGATGTGGTGCATGCATGGAAATACATCAAGACAGGTAAATCTGCTGGTATTGACGAGATAACCAGAGAGATGCTGAAAGCCACAGGTGAGGCAGGGATAAAGTGGACATACTTTTATGCCTTTGGCACCTGGAGTGACAGACAGGTGCCAAAGGACTGGAAAGAGGGTATGATCATCCCATGGTTAAAGAAGGGGAAGAGGAAGAAGTGTTCCAATTATAGAGGCACCACATGCGAGCAATCTGTATGATAGTGTAGGAACAGAAGATTTGAGGAACAATTGAAACTCAGATGGCTGATGAACAGTATATCTTCAGGCTTAGCAGATTGACAGTGGATCTAATTTTCTGCGTCATGCAACTGATAGAGAAATATTATGAACATGAACTATGGATGGTGTATATGGACATAAAGTGTTTGATGCTGTGAAGAGAAAGTGTGGGAAGTTTTGAGACCCTTGAGGATAAAGGAACATCTTGTAAAGAGAATTGAGAATATCTACACTAACACAGTGAGCAAAGTAAGAACAGTGGTTGGGCTGACAGAAATAACTTCAGGTTTGAGACAAGGAGGCATCCTGTCACCGCTACTATTCATAGCTGTCACAAATGATGTGCAACGTAGAGCTGCAGAACTTGAAAAAGATCAGACGAAAGTGATGCACTTTGCAGATGCCCTCTGTATAAGGGGACAGAACATGTAACAAGTGCAATGGCAAGTGCAGTGGACCAGCATGGCCAAAGAATTTGGACTGGTTTTCAGTCAGGATAAGAGAGAAGTAATGGGAGTGGGAAGCCTGGCGGATACATTGCGATGGAACGGAAGGCAATGAAAATGGTTAACAAGTATCTAGGAAGATATCATCACAAAAACTGAAGAGATGGATGAAGAAATAAGCAGAAGGATACAAGACTGGGGAATTTCTAAAGGCAGACAAGAGGTCTGGTCTGGAACATACAACTAAAGTAAAAGAAGGCCATTTACCAGACCTACTACATAGAAACTGTGGACTTCAAAGGAGCCTTTTCATAGACTTCAAAGGGGCCTTTGACACCCTGTGGTGGCAGGATGTCTTGAAGAGTTTCCAGGAGGCCGACGTCTCAGCTGCTTTGTCTTGTCCTGGCTACAGATTATTTCAACAACAGAAACCTTGTCATCTCCTTGATCACGAGACCGGTTACTCGTGGCTGCCCTCAAGGATCCGTACTCGGTCCAATGTTGGATGGCTAGCTTCTGATCATGACGATGTCGGTAAGATTGCATACGCAAATGACCTGGCCCTTTTGATTATGGGAAACTCAAGATTAGAGCTAGAGCAAAAATCAGATAACATCTCGGATAACTAAACTCATGGTGCAATGTGCACAAATTAGTTATTTCTGTTCCCAAGCAAAACAGCTTCTTCTTAAGGGAAACTTAAATCTAAACGGACTGCCAGCTGTTAAACTTAATAATCACAGCATCAAACTAGAAAGAACATACAAATATCTTGGAGTAATGTTTGATCATAAACTCTCTTTCATTCAACATGTAATGTATATTTTGAACAAGATTAAGGCTTTAACAGGGGAAAATATTTAAAATTAGTAAAAACATTTGTGGTATAAAATCAAGTACATTAAAGCTATATCATAAAAGTCTATTTTCGCCTATCATATACTATGCGGCAGGTTATTGTTGTTATTTAGTTTTTAGGAGCATTAGCAACTAAGGCCATATTGCTCTGAGATGCGGCAGGTGCATGGGGCCTTAGGGTGGTTAAATAGCATGGTGAAAAAGTATCTTATCCAATCTCAGCATTTTTTCCTTCTTGCCACCTCCAGAGCATGTAGAACTGTTTCTACTGTTGCTCTGCAGGTTCTGAATGGTTGAATACCTATTTACTATGAAATAATACTGCAGTATCTATTATATCACCAAAAAAGGGATCTCCCAGCTAATACTAGTAACTATATTGAAATGGATTTATCTGAAAAGAAGGATGTTGCTAAAGATACACAAAATTACCACATTAGTGACATGAATAATATCATCTACTTAATAAAATGTCAAGATAACTGTAACACTTGCTACATTGGTAGCACTACCACAAAATACGGTTCTACCAAAACATCAAACACATGTGCGTACTACCACTACAATAGCCTTAGGACAGGACAGTCCAATACCGAATTAGCAACACATGTTCAATCCCACAACCACACCCCCTTAGTAGATTCAGCCTTTCCTATTATCAAATTAAAATCCAGTTTTAAAATTTTCCAATATGAAGCCCTAGTTATAGAATGATTTCGCCGCCATTCCACTCTTCAAGTATTAAATTCCAAACTACCCTATAACATAGCACCGGTCTGGAATCTCATGCACCTGAGATTCCCATGTGTATCCAGGAGCATCACGGGAACCTAGTCTTCTTAAATACACGCGTTTACTCTCATTCTACCATTGCCAACTGAAGACGCGTAAAACGAAAGCCACTTATTATGGCTATTGGCCTTCTGTTTCCAACCGTATAACTAAAATTGTTTCAAATTTCAACATTGACAACCAAGGACGAAGACGTGCACTTCTACTTCCTTGTGCCCATTTTAATTCTGTTTTAAATCCTAACTTATTCATGCTAACTTAAATTTAAAATTATCATCCAATTTATTCCGACATCAATGCAGATTATAAAAAGGTGAGTATCATAATAAATTAAATTAAGCTACGCTATTACATTGTGGATGTTGCTAGATTAAGATCTGAGTTTATGAGAAACTGGCAATTGGAGTGGAATGCTGCTCTTTTAGGCACGGTTGCATATAATTTTATTCCTAATGTCTTTGAATACACTAAGCATGGTTTTGTCCTGGCTTAAATGTCACATTTATGATTACAGGTCTGGGAGTATAAACTCCAAATTAAATGCACTTGGATTGTCCACATCGCCTCTGCCCTTGTTGAGCAGTTGAGACGGTCGATCATTAATCCTAGAATGTAGCCACTATTTAGATGTTAGAAATTAGCTTCAGATTTTGACAAACATATACAGTCCTGCTGATTTTCCACGTTTGGTGGAAACAAGGAAGAATTTCTTGTATTTCTCTGATTTTGCTGATAGTGTGTTTAGAAGATGAAAATGTATTGTAAATGTTAATCCTTAATGAGGATTAACATTTGAGGTGTTACACCAAAGAGTTTATATGGTTTTTTGGCTCTGAGTTTCACTAAGTCTTTTGTTGTTGTTGTTGTGTTTTCTGCCGCAAGGGCTACTTAAGCCATATTGCGCCTACCAAATCAAATGATTTTCTATATAAAAATTGCTTGAGCAGTAGTTAGAAACGGTCATACATTTTTATTTGTTATAAATTGAAAAAGAATTCAGAGAGATTTGCTTCTTTACCTATTATGCTATTCAGAGAGAGAGAGAGAGAGAGATCGTTCTAGATCTGAAATGAAACTAAAAGACGTTCATCGGGCATTGTTGAACAAGTTACATTCAAGGAGTATATGTTTTACTGTAAGTGGTTGCGATCAGTACGCACACTGCAGAGGATCATTTCCTGTAACCAGATAGAGGTGTGTGAGGTGAGTGTGACCTATACGGGTTCTGGCTAAGATTTCTTCTTCTTTTCTATTTTGACCAAGACTAGAAGTCCATAATTGTGGTTCAGGTTTTATTTGAAATAGCTTGTTATTTGTTTGCATTTTCCACAGAAGTGTCCATTGTTCCATAGATGTTCTCCGTATATTATGTCTATAATCAGGATGTGGGATTAGGTCATTTGTTGGAAGGATGCTTTGCAGCATTATCTGCACATTCATTTCTTGGAATACCACTGTGGCCAGGGATCCTTGAAAAGATAACAGTTTTCTGATGCACATGAAGATGCATCAGCTTATGTCTTATGAGCTTTAATAAAGGATTGTTAGGTGGGGAAGAGCTTTTCAAAGCTAAAAGAGCACTCTGTAAATCAGTGTATGTTATACGTTTATTTATTGATAGCAGTGAGATGTTTTTCAGAGCAAGCTTAATGGCATGGAGCTCAGCAGTGTAGCTGCTGCATTCAGTTGGAAGTGAAATTGAAACAGTTGTATTAGAAAAGACAGCAGCTACACCCAATTGTCAGACTTTGAAACATCAGTATAGGTTTTGGTAAAGTGGGGGTACTTTTGTGAGTGAGCAAAACGTAGTTGTTGGATGTTAATATTTGCTATAGAGATTTATTAGCTTATCAATATTAGGTTTAATATCTGTAAGTAGAAGATGTAAATCACCACGTTTAAAAACATCCAGACAATTTCTTTGTTTTGTCAGCAACTGTCTGGTCCTTGAGGTTGTCACAGACATTCTCTCAGATATGAGAGACAAGCTGTACTTGCTACCTGGGAGTCTAAAACGCTGATAGAACTGATATTCGGGTGACACTCAAGTCAAATGGACTCAATTTCGGCGAATTCCGGATGGTCTGTGACAGCCAAATCCTCTGCTTGCACCTTCACGATGGAGTGACTGTTAGTAATCCTGTGTATAACCTCCATGCACAAGTACATGGTGGGTGACCACCCAGGTGTGAACCAACGTAAGCAGGGGTCGAGGTGCAGCACCCACACCACAGGGAGAAATGCCGCCCCTCTATGCTACCAGGCAGTACTGGGTGGTAGATGACTCTCATCAACCGGCGAAATACCAGCACTTTGCTTACTGGAGGCTTGAAGTGGTGGAACCCATTTTTGGTCTCTAGAGCTAAGTTCCGGTCAACCCTTCCCTATCTCTTCCATCATACAGTATGATTGATGACATTTGGGGTTATGATGAACGTCGTGGCAAGATCCAATATTCCTTACATTTCGAGGGTACAGCTCCAAAACGGTGTTCGCAGGCCAGCAGCTAGTTAGTACACCGGACCGAACCTATTGGTAACTAGGAGGCTTACCGATCAGCAAGTGTATAATCTTGCTACCTCTACTCTGCCAGATAGTGACTGGAGGGAGTCCGAGTAGTGTGTATACGGGGACCATTGTCAAGGCCACATTATGTCAAGGATCTGGGTATATTCTTACCACGTGTACGCCATATCCAAAAATTTCATTGCTTCATACAGCACGACCCACCCACTTTTTCTTACTATTGAATACACAATGAATTGTCAAACTAGAGCAATCTGCGAAAAGATCTAAACCTCCCAAGCGCTTCCTAATTCATTTCACAAACATATGTAGTCTTAATTCTAATCTCAACAATGTCCATTTCCACTTGCAGTATGCCAAACCCCATGTACTTTTTCTGACAGAATCTCAGTTATCGGTTGATTCAACTACTGCTCATCTCAGATGCCAAATTTATTCGCTGTATGATTCCTTTCGGCTCAAAAGTGGTACTTGTGCATCTGTCCGTTCTGATATTCCCTGTCAGAGACTTAGCAATTTGGAATCTCCTCTCTTTGATCTTCTCTGGCTTAAAATCTCTCTGCCTCATTGTGTCAAATCATCTGTTGTCTCTACCGTTCTCCCAACTCCACTAATCACTTGGAGCTCTTTGACTTCCTCACTTTGCAACTTGACTTTCTCCAGTCCAACTTTCCTAACAGTGAGGTAATTTTCCTTGGTGAAAATCTAGCTGGCTTCCGTTTTCTAGTCACACCGACACAGCAGGTCGAGATGGTGAGGCTTTTGCAATTACAAATGACCTAGCACAGATTGTTCATTTACCTACAAGAATACCGGACAATCCTAATCATACAGCCAATATGCTTGATGTTTTTCTCACAAACAACCCTTCTAAGTACACGGTCGAAGTGAGAGGTCCTTTAGGCACTTGAGATCACAACTTGGTGATTGTCTCTTCTCCAATGGAACCTTTATCTCATGGCTATTCCCAACTTCGTGTTGTTTGGCATTACAAGAATGCAAAATGGGATGACCTGCGAGACTTCTTTTACTTGGTCGGATTACTGTTTCAAAACTTCTGATGCTCAGATCGTGTCAGTGAAATTATTCTTGCAGGAATGGAATCCTTTATCCCACACTCCACTTTAAAATCTCGTCCTTTATCTAAACCTTGGTTTTCTAATAAATGTGCTAAGGCTGTTCAAGAGAATAATGTTGCATATCGTAATTGGCTTGTTTCTAATTCTTCAGTTTCATTTTCTGCCCACACCAAAGCTCACAACAATTGTAAAGCAGTTATTAATCAGTCCAAACTAAGAGTAGAAAACTTGCTTCTTGCCCTAATGGTAGCCAAGCATTCTGGTCTCTTGCCAAAGCTATTGGCCGCAACTTTTGTCCATCTCTGCTCCCACCTCTGTCCAAACTAGATGGTTCTGTTGTCACTTCAGCCAAGGATAAAGCTGACCTGCTAGCATCCCATTTTTCTTCCAGCTCATGTATTAATGATCTTGGTATGAGACCTCCCACAATTCCCAACACGCTCCATTCAATGCCTCCTGTGGTCTTCCGTCAAAAGGATATCAGAAAGATTTTGATGAATCTTGATGCTAAGAAAGCTCCAGGTCCTCATGGTATTTCTCCACTTGTTCTCAAAACCTGTTTTCCTGAACTTACTCCTATTCTTTGCCGCCTTTTTTCACTTTTTTATTCCAAAGATGTTTTTCCTTCTACTTGGAAATTTGCTCATATCCAGCCAGTTCCTAAAAAGGGTGACAAATCCCTCCCATCCAATTATCTTCCCATTGCAATTACTTCTACGCTTTCTAAAGTAATGGAGAAATCAAGTAACCGCCAACTCTTAATCTATCTAGAAATCTTCCATCTGATCAACGATCGCCAGTATGGATTCCGTCAATGTCGATCCACTGGTGATATTCTGGCTTATGTTACCCATTTATGGACTAATTCAATGGAAAGGTTCAGTGAAACACAAGTAGTTGCTCTTGACATCTCAAAGGCTTTCGATCGTGTTTGGCATAAAGGTCTTCTAAACAAGCCTCCATCTTATGGTTTGCCAACTGTTTTTAGTAATTGGTTACCCAGATTTCTCTCTGATCGCTCACTGAGGGTGATGGTAGATGGCTCTCTGTTTTCTAACTTCTCCACTAATGCCGGTGTGCCCCAAGGTTCAGTTCTTTCCCCCACTCTTTTCCTCTTGTATATTAATGACCTTCTTCCATTGACTGGAAATCC
This sequence comes from Mastigoproctus giganteus, assembly GCF_048544385.1. Taxonomy (NCBI): domain Eukaryota; kingdom Metazoa; phylum Arthropoda; class Arachnida; order Uropygi; family Thelyphonidae; genus Mastigoproctus; species Mastigoproctus giganteus. Next base: position 152,957,868 of record NC_143585.1, read on the forward strand.
TATCCATAGTTTTATATGGATAGGATTTCCAGCACATCGCATTATAGCACATTGCATTCCACTTTCCATTTTGAGAAACCTTGTCCTGCTCAATCAGCTTCAACTTCTCGAAAATCTGCTACCAATTCCTTAAATACCGATCTTCAGGTAATTCTCGAGTGGGGCAAAGAGGTTTAGAAAGTTTAGAAGGGTTGAAATCAACTTAGTTGATTTCAACCCTTCTAAACCTCTTTGTTTTAGAAGTTTAGAAGTGAACCTTCTAAAACTCAGTCTTTTTAGCATTAGCATTAGTAGAGGCATTTGATGCAAGAAAGCAAGCTTATGCAGCATCAGCCAAAAAAAAAACCCACTTCCACTTCACCCCTCTGTTCGTTCAAAATACCTGTCCAGCTGAGCCTTAAACTTATTTAGGCTATCAACCTCCACCACAAGGGATGGAAGTCTGTTCCACCAACCAACCACCCGCTGGCTAAAGGCAAATTTCCGCACTTCTATCCTACATCTGTCTTTCCTCAATTTGAATTTATGCCCTCTCAGGTGATTTTTCTGAGCTAGAGGAAGAATCCCATCAGCATTGAGCATGCTTAAACCATTCAAGGCTTTATACACCTCTATCAGATCACCTCGCTGGTGCCTAGTCTCCAGACACTGTAATTTGCAAAACTTAAGCCTTTCTTCGTAAGAGCACCCCTTTGTTCCATTCACTAATCTTGTTGCCCTTCTCTGTACTCGTTCCAGCAGCTCTACATCCTTCTTGAAATGAGGCCTCCAGACCTGTATACAGTACTCTAGGAGTGGCCTGACCATGGCCTTATACAATGGAACAATCACCTCCTTATCCCTGCTGGAAAAATTCCTGTATATCATTGACAATACTCCATGAGCTACTCTTGCAGCCCGTCTGCACTGCTCAGAGAACTTCATATCTGCCTGCACAACCACCCCCAAGTCCCTTTCATTCTCTACCACTGTCAGTGTAGTACCACAGAGTTGATACGTTGCTCTGGGGTTGCTGTTTCCCATGTGTAGTACTTTACATTTGTCAATGTTAAACTTCATTTGCCACCTCTCAGCCCATCTGCTCAACCTTTCCAGATCCTGTTGCAGCAGCATAGTGTCAGTAGTGTCCTTGACAACCCTGCCAACCTTTGTATCATCTGCAAACTTGGACATTAAGCTTGATATACCATCATCAATATCATTTATAAATACAGAAAACAACAATGGACCCAACACTGAGCCCTGAGGGACTCCACTAATAACATCGGTCCACGAAGAGCAGTGTCCATTGATTACCACTCTGTCTTCTCCCCCTCAACCACCCCTTTATCCATAGCAGCAATTTGCCTCCAATGTCACACTGCTCCAATTTGTGTAGCAGTCTTCCATGTGCAACAGTATCAAAAGCCTTTCTAAGATCCAAGTATATAATATCAAAGTTATTCCCTGCATCCAGCTCTTTTGTGACTGCATCATAGTATCCAATCAAGTTGGTCAGGCAAGACTTCCCCTTAACAAAACCATGCTGTGTCTGAGCTATAACTGAAGTCTTGTCTAAATGATCCTGCAGTGCTTCTTTAACCAGTGCCTCCATTAATTTTCCAGGAACAGAAGTTATGCTCACAGGTCTATAATTACTTGTTTCAGCCTTTGATCCTCCTTTGTGAATTGGGGTCACATTTGCACATTTCCAGTCCATGGGTACCTCCCCTGAGTCCAAGGAAGCTCTCATAACTATGGCTAAGGGTTTGCTTACTTCCTTTGCTGCTCCTTTAATATAACTGGATAGATCCCATCCACCCCGGGTACCTTTCTTGTGTTTATCTTCAACAGTTTCTCCTCCACTTTACTCCCAGTTATTTCAAGATTCTGTAGCTTACTGCTAGAGCTGAATACACCTCTGGCATTCCCCTTGGTGAATAACTCCTCATGTGTGAATGTCGATGCAAAATATTCATTTAGTTTGTTAGCTACCTGAGCAGGATCATCAACAGTTGACCCATCAATATCAAGTGGGACCAATCTGATTCATCCCCTTCCTTCTAGAGTTTACATAAGTAAAGAACTCTTTGCTGTTTTTCTTTGCATCCGTTGCCAAGGATTTCTCGTAATCTGCCTTCGCCTGCCTAACCTCCCCTGTAACTTGGTTGCATATCAACTTGTATCTATCATAGGCTTCTGTGTCATGTGTTAATTTGTAAGTATCCCATGCATTTTTCTTCTCTGCCATATGCCTCATTAGTTCATCTGACATCCATTTTGGCCTAAACCTTGAACAATATTTCTTAGTTGGTATGTAAAGCCTAGTAGCTTCCAAGATAAGTTCTTTGAATGCTTCCTATTTTGAATTTGCTGTTGGTAACATCATCAGTTGGTCCCACTGTATAGAATTTAAGTACTGTCTCAGTCCATCGTAGTCGCCTTTACGGAAGCAATAACCCTTCCCTTTACCCCTAATGGTAGTTACCTCTTTCAGTAAATCCCACTTCAGCACACTGTGATCACTGCCACCTAGTGGTTCATTTATCTGCAGATTCTTAATGCATGAAGAATCACTGCTGATAATCAAATCAAGAGTATTACTCCCTCTAGTTGCCTCCCGAACATGCTGATGTAGAAAACAATCATCCAATAAATCCACAAAAGCCCTGCTAGTGTGTGAGTAACCAGCCCCCAAATTCCAGTCAATATCTGGGAAATTAAATCTCCCATTATAAGACTCTCTGATTTACTGGCCCACTCTATTTCCCTGTACAGTTCCTTATTATACTCATCAGAGTCATTAGGCCTATAGCACACTCCTACTCTCAATTTTGATCTTCCAATGCTTATGTCACACCAAACTGACTCAACACTGCACTGTCCAGCGATGTCGACTGGCTTCACTTCCTTGGTTTTTATGTGTTTCTTAACTAATAGCATAACCCCTCCCCCCTTCCTATCCTGTCTATCCTTTCTGTAGACGTTGTACTCCCCAAATTGCAGTTCTGCATCCCTTATATCTGTGTGACACCACGTCTCTGATATCCCAACAATATCTGCCTTTGATGTTTTGAGCAATACCTCAAATTCATCAAATTTATTTACTAAACTCCTAGCATTGGTGTACACGCAAGTATACCTGCACCTGTTTCTATTCTTAGCTACCCTAACACAACCCATGTGTTTACTTGTACCGCAATGGCTCCCAGCAGTCTCTGAAATACCATGCATCTTGTTTTTCAGGCTTCTGCTCATTCTAATAGAAGCAGTGCAAGAATCTCTTTCACCTCTGCCAGTGGCTACTGTCAATCTATTGGTCTTTGTCTCCCCCCAAGCTAGCAGTTTTCCGACCCACCTAACACTGCCTCGATAGCATCAGCAAATATTCTTGCACCCTTTCTATTTAAGTGTATCCCATCCCTGTAGAAGCAATCTCTCCTGTTAACAAGTACAGTCCAGGCTGAAAAAAATTCTACCCCTTGAGCCTTGCACAATCTTTCCAGGGCCGAATTGATCGACAAGGCTCTCATCATATACTCCCTCCTATCGTGTCTGGGCAGAATTGCAGACACTTTCAAATTCAACCCTAATTCTCGGCTTTTGTTCAACAGTGACCTGTACTTGTTAAATAATTCTGCTGGTCTCCTACTCTTAATATTATTAGTGCCAACGTGTACAACTATATCACCTTTTGTGCCCTTAAAAGATGATATTCGCTCTACAACGTCATCAACCTTTGCCCCTGGCAGACATACCCTGGTCCTGTTCCACCTATCTTTTTTACAAAGCATGTTCCCCGTTTCCCTGACAATAGAGTCACCAACAACTACTAGTTCCTTCGGGACCAGCGCATTCTGCCTTGGGGGTTGTCTCTGTGTCACGTGATGTCCAAGTGCAAGCTCTGGCGTTGGTGTGGGCAGCTGAGAGCTTGATGGGCCCATCAATTTAGTTTCTTCGAGGGCATCCACCCTGTCCTTCAAGCTCTCATATAGGCCCACAAGAACGCCGAGTTGTTGCCTGATATCGATACACTCCTTGCATCGCGCACACACAAAGACATCCCCCTTGGCAGTATCATGTCCCGTACCCGATTGCTCTGCAAACATCAAGCAAACAGTGCATTTTATAAGGCTGTGAGTCAGAGGACAACTGCCCCCCTCAGTTCTGCTCTGAGCTACAGCGCTTCCATTAGCTTGAGCCTTTTGCTTTGCTGCTCTGGTCTGAGTCATGATTCTATTAATTTATTAATTAATTATAATTAAGTATGTTATGTTATTAATTATGTTAAATATAATTAATTATATTACGTTTGTAATCTAAGTCGTTATATGTATTTATTTAAACGTACAATTTAACTGCTAACGAAGTTCAACTAACGCTATCTAGTACGGCATACAACTATTGTATCACAATGGCGGGAAAATTTACGAACGGTAGCGGAGTTGAAACACGTGGAAACCTTTACCGATACTTTTATGCAATTACAAGGTCGAGTACAGAATAAATACACCAAGTTAATCAGAAAATCACAAAATAATGTTATACTACTAAATTTAAATCAAAAGTTTTAGAAAAACAATAATTTCAAATCAATAAATAAGAAAAATCCACTTAGCGGCTTTGAACACGACCGTCTCTAGTAGCCTCGTCAGCAGACTCCTGCAGATCTGCTGACGAGGTCTTGTCTTATATCTCGCAAAAAGGATTCTTCTGCTCCTATGTTTATCTTTAGTGACACTCTGATTTCTAGGCAAAATGATATATCTCTTTTGGGGAATACCCTGACTTCTAATCTCTCTTGGCACAAGCACATTACAAATATTGCTTCCTCTGCATCTAAAAAACTTGGTTTTCTCTTTCGCTCTGGGCATTACTTTTCTTCCAAACAGCTGCTCACTCTGTATAAATCACAAATACACCCAGCAATGGAATATTGTTCTGGGGTGGTGCCCCAGAAACCTCTCTCAGGCTTCTTGATTCCATTCAGAAGAGGGCAGTTAGATTAATTAATGATTCATCTCTAACAGTCTCTCCACTCGCTTTCTCATAGACACACTGTTTCTGCTGCATGCCTCTTCTACAGATACTTCCATGGGCACTGTTCTTCTGAATTGGCCCCGCTCTCTCTTTCAAAACAGTCTGAACTCGTGCCGCCACCAGCCAACATCCATTTACTGTCCAACTTCAAACCCACAGAACCAACTTTTCATCTTCCTCATTTATTCATTCAACTACCGTTTTCTATAACAATCTTCCTTCATACATATTTCCTGAAATCTACAGAAGTTCAAGTCCAATATCAACAAATATCTTCTTTTGTTTTCTCAACCTCCAACCCAAGCACGGTACTAAGTACTATAGGTTCTAATACCTCTCGTGTTCGGAGTTCACATAAAAAAAAAAAAAAAAAAAATTGAGATACAGCACTGAAACCGGTTTCGACTAGATATGATGTTTGAAAAGAAATAAGTAATTTTTTTACAATTCCCCACAATGCAGGATAATGGTCAGGGATTTTCTTTTGTAACCAAAATTCCTGATATGAATTTTGAAATTTTGGCTTCAGTTTAACTTCATTTTGTAACTCAATCAATTCTTCTACATAACTTTCACCATCGTCATTATTTAAAAAAGGATTTATAACCCAATCTGGAATTTTCAAATTAAGGAGATCTTCGAACCTTTCCTGCATATCTCTGTGCAACGTTTCTAGATGATTACAAAAAGTTAGTAGAGTTTCATCAGCTATTTTTTTCTTTTTTTCTCTATTTTCAAAAGATTTGGAAATTGGTGCAATTCACGTCATCCTACGTTGCACATAAAAAGCTTTAATTTTGAAATAAATTCTGAAATTTGAGTTTTCACCTTAATAAGAGTTACATCTTGTCCTTGTAAGTGTAAGTTCATTGAGTTGAATCTAGTAAATAAATCTGCAGATAAGCAATATCAGTTTTAATTTTCTTGAGGTCATTGCTAAGTTCATTGTTCCTATCTTCAAAAAACTCGACAACAGTATCAAAGAGTTCATAAAATCTGTTGAGACAGTTGCCTTTTGACAGCCACCGAACCTCGGAGTGAAGTAGCAATTGTTCAAAATCTTCACTGTTTTGATCACAACGCTTTCGAAATATACGATCATTCAAAGAATGTGTTTTAATTTTGTTTATAGCAATAATAACAGTTTGTAGAGAATTATGCAGTTGATCACCAAGTTTTTTTCGCAACTAAATGCTGACGGTGAATGACACAATGAACATTAATATATTTGGCACAGCATGTTTTCAATAAGTCATAAAACCCTTGTTACGGCCAATCATTGATGGTGCTCCATCCATTGCACAAGCAAGTACATTTGTAAGTGCAATTTCCCTGTAATAAAAAATTTTTCAGTAACCTGAAATATAGACTCGCATTTGGTATCCATTTCTAGATATCTTGCAAATAATAATGCTTTGTTCAACTTTTCATCTTTTATAAAACATACATATGCCAGTAGTAAAGATTCAAATCAATGTAACTAGTGAATGACCTCACCTAATCAACATAGAAACGAAGTCTCAATCGGGAGAGCTCATTTTAATTTTCAAGGGATAGTTAGTCTGTAGCACGTTAACACGGGTAGCTCAGGCTATTTGTCTGTTCAGCCTAATCATCTCATTTATGTAGTCAGCATTTGGTCAAAGCAATTAAATGCGCAAATTATTGCAAGCCCACCTGATACACACAATCATACTTAATACCTCCCTGTCGTACACCATCATGCCTATCACCCCCCCCCCCATGCCTAATGCCCCCGTGGATAATTCAAATGCCCCCGGGGGCAATACTGCCCACTTCGAGAAGCACTGATATAAGCAGTTCAAAAATGGATGTGAGGAGGTTCACAATGATGCAAGAGATTGGGCATCCACCAATCTCTCAAAATGAGGACAGAGTTGCAGTTTGGGGAATTTAAGAGAACGTCATTTGACTCTCAGAATGATGGCTGATGAGTTGGATATGAATAAGGAGATGATTTCTCAACTTCTGCATGAAGATTTAGCGAAGGGAAAATCTGTGGAAAATTTGTGTTGCACAGCCTCAGGAAGAGCAGAAGCAATGATGACTGCAAAGACTTCATCCAGACTTGTCAATTGACAATCTTAATTTCTTCAACTGCTTTGTTAATGGAGATTAGTGTTTGCCGTTTCAGTACGATCCAGAGACACAGTGTCAGAGCATGCAGTGGACTTCAAAATCATCACCAAGGCCCAAACGGTTTTGTTTAATAAAGTTCAGGATCAATATGATGCTGATTGTGTTTGCCTTCCAAGGAATTTGTATCCTTTGAGAAGAGAGTCAAAGCTGTTTTGAATGTACAGGTGCTTCAAAGACTACTGAAGCTCATTTCTCAGGTGAGGCTACAATTTTGAAAGGCAGCTGGGTCTTGTTATAGAACAATGCCCTCATTCATTCCACACTTGTTATAAAGACATTTCTGACAAAAAAAAAATGTACAGATCAATCCCATCTACCTTACTCTCCTGATCTAGCATCAGTAGACTATTTCATCCTCCTTTCCAAGCTGGAAATTGCTCTCAAAGAAAAGAGATTTAAGGATGTTGAAGGCATAAGGTAGAAAATTAACTGCTGAATTGAACATCATCTCTTTGGATGCCTTCACTCGCTCTTTTCAGAATCTTTTATAATAGTGTAATAAATGCACATTCAGTCAGATGGTGATTACTTTGAATAAAAATAAAGACATTTTTGAGCTCCTTCACGTTGTTCTTTTTATTGCACCAGCCTGAGAACTTGATCCACATCTTGTATACAAGCACTTAGGTGATTTCTTATGGCCATCTAATATGATTGTCCTTCCTCCAGTGCATGAACTCAAGTTAATTTCTAATGCATGATGGTAAAGTATAAAGAATACATCAGAAGAAGTAGATAAAGAAATAAAATTCAAGCACACAAAAATTCTTTTAAACATTATATTTCTTGTCGGGGGGGGGGGGAGAGATCAGTAATAACACAATTTTTATAGAGATGGCAAGCAATGGGACACTTATCAACATAAGCAAAGTTTTATGCATATGTTTCACTGATGGTCATTTCAAAATTAAAATAATATGCAATAAGTGTAATATTACTTACCTCAATATTAAGATCCCCTTTAGGAAAATAATATTTGTAACTTCTTTGCAAACAATCAAATCTGTAAAGATTCAATTATAATATAAAATATTCAATGCTTTCACAGAAAACAATTTACTACAGAGAGGTTTTTAATGGACTCTGATACAGCAGCACATTTCTCATCAGCATTTTCACCTGCTCAGTTACACACTGATAGTGCAATGCAGACACAGCCAACTGTGATCAATGGCATTTGTTAGTTTCATGAAATATTTTACTGACTGGTTTGCTGTCTTCTTTCAATTATAAATTTTAACTAAATAACACATAATACTTTAAGATAAGCGAAATGAGGGAAACTGGGCAGCTCATTACCAACACTGGTAGTTGCAGTACACAGAACGTATATTAGCATTAGCATATGATGCAAGAAAGCAAGCTTATGCAGCACCATCCAAAAAAAAAAAAAAAAAAACTTCCACCTCAACCCTCTGTTCGTTCGAAATACCTGTCCAGCTGAGCCCTTAAATTTATTTAAGCTATCAACTTCCACAACAAGGAATGGAAGTCTGTTCCACCAACCAACTACCCGCTGGCTAAAAGCAAATTTCCGCATATCTATCCTACATCTGTCTTTCCTCAATTTGAATTTATGCCCTCTCAGGTGAGCAAGAGGAAGAATCCCATCAGCACTGAGCATGCTCAAACCATTCAAGGCTTTATACACCTATCAGATCACCACACCAGTGCCTAGTCTACATACACTATAATTTGCAAAATTTAAGCCTTTCTTCGTAAGAGCAACCCTTTGTTCCATTCACTAATCTTGTTGCCCTTCTCCGTACTTGTTCCAGCAGCTCTACATCCTTCTTGAAATGAGGCCTCCAGACTTGTATACAGTACTCAAGGTGTGGCCTGACCATTGCCTTATACAAGGGAATAATCATCTCCTTATCCCTGTTAGAAAAATTCCTGTATATCACTGACAAGACAACATGAGCTACTCTAGCAGCCCGTCTGCACTGCTCAGAGAACTTCATATCTGCCTGTACAATTAGCCCCAAGTCCTTTTCATTCTCTACCACTGTCAGTGTAGTACTACAGAGTTGATACGTTACTGTGGGGGTTGCTGTTTCCCATATGTAGTACTATGTTAAACTTCATTTGCCACCTCTCAGCCCATCTGCTCATCCTTTCCAGATCCTGTTGCAGCAGCATTGCATCGTCAGTAGTGTCCTTAAAAACCCTGTCAACCTTTGTATCGTCTGCAAACTTGGACATTACGCTTGATATACCATCATCAATATTATTTATAAATACAGAAAACAATGGACCCAACACTGAAACCTGAGGGACCCCCACTAATAACATTAGTCCACGATGAGCAGTGTCCACTGATTACCACTGTCTTCTCCCCCTCAACCACCCCTTTATCCATACCAGCAATTTGCTTCCAATGCCACACTGCTCCAATTTGTGCAGCAGTCTTTCATGTGCAACAGTATCAAAAGCCTTTCTAAGATCCAAGTAAATAATATCAAAGTTATTCCCTGCATTCAGTTCTTTTGTGACTGCATCATAGTATCCAATCAAATTGGTCAGGCAAGACTTCCCCTTAACAAACCCATGCTGTGCCCGAGCTATAACTGAAGTCTTGTCTAGATGATCCTGCAGTGCTTCTTTAACCAGTGCCTCCATTAATTTTCCTGGAACAGAAGTTAACCTCACAGGTCTATAATTACTTGTGTCAGCCTTTGATCCTCCTTTGTGAATTGTGGTCACATTTGCACATCTCCAGTCTATGGGTACCTCCCCTGAGTCCAAGGAAGCTCTCATAATTACGGCTAAGGGTTTGCTTACTTCCTTTGCTGCCTCCTTTAATATAACCGGATAGATCCCATCCGCCCCAGGTGCCTTTCTTGCGTTTATCTTCAACAATTTCTACTCCACTTTAATCTCAGTTATTACAAGATTATCTAGCTTACTGCAAGAGTTGAATACACCTCTGGCATTCCCCTTGCTGAATAACTCCTCATGTGTGAATGTCGATGCAAAATATACATTTAGTTTGTTAGCTACCTGAGCAGGATCATCAACATTTAACCATCGATATCAAGTGGACCAATCTGATTCGTCCCCTTCCTTCTAGAGTTTACATAAATAAAGAACTCTTTGCTGTTTTTCTTTGCATCCCTTGCCAAAGATTTCTCGTAATCTGCCTTCGCCTGCCTAACCTCCTTTGTAACTTGGTTGCATATCAACTTGTATCTATCATAGGCTTCTGTGTCACATGTTAATTTATATGTATCCCATGCATTTTCTTCTCTGCCATATGTCTCATTAGTTCATATAACATCCATTTAGGCCTAAACCTTGAACAATATTTCTTAGTTGGTATGTAAACCCTAGTAGCTTCCAAGATAAGTTCTTTGAATGCTTCCTATTTTGAATTTGCTGTTGGTAACATCATCAGTTGGTCCCACTGTATAGAATTTAAATACTGTCTCAGACCATCATTGTCGCCTTCACGAAAGCAATAACCCTTCCCTTTTCCCCTGATAGTAGTTACCTCTGAGTAAATCCCACTTCAGCACACTGTGATCACTGCCACCTAGTGGTTCCTTTATCTGGAGATTCTTAATGCATGAAGAATCACTACTGATAATCAAATCAAGAGTATTACTCCTTCTAGTTGCCTCCCGAATATGCTGATGTAGAAAACAATCATCCAATAAATCCACAAAAGCCTTGCTAGTGTGTGAGTGACCAGCCCCCAAATTCCAGTCAATATCTGGGAAATTAAAATCCCCCATTATAAGACTCTCTGATTTACTGGCCCACTCTTATTTCCCTGTACAGTTTCTTATTGTACTCATCAGAGTCATTAGGCCTATAGCACACTCCTACTCTCAATTTTGATCTCCCAATGCTTACGTTACACCAAACTGACTCAACACTGCACTGTCCAGGGATGTCGACTGGCTTCACTTCGTTGGTTTTTATGTGTTTCTTAACTAATAGCATAACCCCTCCCCCCTTCTTATCCTGTCTATCCTTTCTGTAGACGTTGTACTCCCCAAATTTGCGTTTGCGTTGTACGTTTGTGTAGACGTTGTACTCCCCAAATTTGCGTTTGCGTTGTACTCCCCAAATTTGCGTTCTGCATCACTTATATCTGTGTGACACCACGTCTCTGATATCCCAACAATATCCACCTTTGATGCTTTGAGCAATACCTCAAATTCATCAAATTTATTTACCAAACTCCTAGTATGGGTTTCCATCTGCTGTTGTAGAAGCATGGGTCCTAGTATGGGTTTCCATCTGCTGTTGTATAAGTGGATGGGTTGAATAAATTCAAGTGATAACTAGACAGATCCTTGGAGGGTACAGTAGGTGAACTGATTTTTTTTTTGCTGATTATCTCGGAGCAAATTACTTAAGAGTTTTAAACTTAAAGATGAGTTATGAATTGTTCTCTTAGAAGAAGGGAAGCATTCCAAATTTGCCAAGTTTTCTGCTACCTAGCAGATATTTTTTAAAAAGTTAACACACTTAATCTGTCCCTTCAAGATAGAGGTGATATTTTAGCAATGTGTGAAAAAGTAACTGCTTTTCAAAAGGAATTTGTGCTGTAGAGAGAGAATTTTGAAAAACGATGTTTTTCTATTATTATGTGCTTTTGTTGCAGAAAAACTACTGTAATTATAAACTTACAAATATTGGAAACAGAATTTTTTGATCCATTTGGAAATATTTTAAATGAGGAATATCAATGAGTTTTTGAATTCAATAGTTCAAAATTAAAAAAATTCAACAATCTCTGATTGTTGCTCAAGAACAGCTGATTGATATCAGGGAAAATGTAAATTTACCAGCTGAATTTCAACAAAAAAAAAACCCTTTACATAATTGTTAGATAGGATTGAAATAATTAGTACCATGACTGGATAAATGTAGCGATGGATCTATCTTCCTGCATGAGGCGACTTTTACAGCTATGACAGCCATTAAAACCAAGTAAAATAAACAACTTGGAACCAGACCTTCAAATCGCTATAACACAAAATGTCAAACCAAGATATTCAAAAATAACAAAAATATTCAATCGCAATGCTCACACTAAAAATATATTGTTGTGTTTTAATCTTTATCTACTTTTATTTCAATTTATATTTTTGTGTATTTTTGTATTGAATTCTATTGGTGATTCCATACCTATATGTGATTATAAATAAATATGTATATATAGTGGCTATAGTGGCGTTGCATGTAGTGGCTGTGTTAAAATGTGCTCTCAGTTATATTAAAATTTGGTGATTTAAGCATAAAAAACTGAAAATACATCTTACTTACAGATGTAATGAATCTAATGAATCCTGTGATTCATTAGACACAATTTATATCTGTATGGTAAATATATAGGCTCTAAGATTAAAATAACAGTTAACGGTTAGTGCGCTCGAAGAATACAGAAGGTCATGCAGAGGTTAATGCTATAATAAAGGAGTGAAAATTTGAAATATAGGAACGAATATTTTAAAACGTAAGAAATGTATTCATTGGGGGTTGAGACTCTGCAAATCAGCATGAAAATATGTTTACGGTAAAGAAACGTTGCATGCTTTATTGGGTTGGGAGAAAATTATTTTAAAATATATTCGACATAATTAATTGGAAATATTGGACTTTAATTAGACATCGAAGAAGGAAGAAGATGAATAAATTCATTGACAGAAGATATAATTACTTGTGCGAATCTGATGAAAAATATGTATCCATTTATATACACAGAGACCTCTGGAAACCAGGCAAAAACAAGTTGTAATCAGCCTTCTGCACTAAGTGGGGCTCTGCTGTAGTCACCTTTCCTCTTCAAAGCATCTCGTAGGATGCATGATGACTCTTCTTATGATTAAAGCCCGGTCCCTTTCAAAATCGGCCATGTGGTAGGCAATGGCAGCCATTAACACCACATTATCTGATGTCACAGAGATCGTGACAAAACCAACTCCAAAAACTGTTGTAAAAGGAATACCTGCAACTAGGTGGAAGGATGGGATCAGTGAACTTTTGGGCATGACTTTAGCAATACCACTCGTATAGCAAGTGATCGATGTAGTTGGAGGAATTTGTTTGCGGCCAGAACAGCTCCTCAGGGAACTATGTGACTGGAAAAAGAAGATATGTATATAATTTATAAATAAATAAATGTTATATATATTATGGGGTGTGTACTATTTATTTTCTAACATAGGGGTGCATGATCAAAAAAAGTTTGGAGACCGCTGCATTAGGGCCCTGTAGCCAAGTAGCCAGAAGAACAACACAACACACTATGCTACGCTACACAAACCACACACTTCTGACATTTACAGAGTTCTGTTTTCTTTACAAGAATACTGATAGCACAGTTGTGGGAAACCACTGGCGGTGCATTACCCTCAAAGCTGTATCACTATGCTTTCCGTAAATGTGGCACCCTGTACCCTCATTTTCATATAGAGCTTAGTTTTTTTTAATTGCTAATTTTACATAAGATTCAAGTGTCACTTGGTGAGCCTCCCTCTTTAAATTCAAGATTGATTTTTGATTAAATGTATTATTTTCTTTTTTGAAAAAAAGCTAGCTGTCAATCATAAATGGTAAAAATCCAACAAGAGCTAACGCATGCTATATCATACAGCCAAATCATGTAAGATCTATAGCAATGTAGCAATTTAAAAAAAAAATAAAATAAAATTGCTATTCTTGCCACATCTGCTATAATCCAAAAAAACCTCCCTGTACAACTGTAAATAATATATATATATTTTTTTTTAATTCACAAACTCTAGATTCTTATTATGTAAGAAAAGAATTTATATTACACAGAAACATCAGTTATGTTAAACAATATTAAGAAGTCTGCAGGTGTGTGGAAGAAGTCGAAGTGCCAGCTTTTCGCTGTAGTTTATCTAGAAGGAATGGAATGCCAATCATGCAAACCTTCAGTAGCTTACATGAACACAGAGGAAGAGTTTGGCATCAAGTAAATCTATTTATGAGAGGTAATTGTGGAAGATTACCAAAATAACGCTTGTTTTTACCACATGAAAATTTTCTGCTAACTGCAGCCGGAATGAGGCAAGAACTCTAAAATAAGAAAACAACACAAAGTTCTGGGGAACTACAGTAACCATTTAGCCAGGGATGCATTAACTAATGTGAATCCTAAATGATCATATTTCAGTGGCGGCCTCTATTATCAGTTTTCTCTTTATAAAAGAGAAAACTGATTATAGAGGCTCCTATATAACTGAGAAAGTCATTGTTGTGGTTGGGCATATCAGACTTAGACCATATCACGCCATTTTATATTATGACTACACAAGCATCTGTTCGTGTGCTAATTTGCACGTTGAGCAGGCTGAAAAGCTCAAAATAACTCATGAGTAAAACCTTACCCCTCTTACTGGGATCAGCTAACTAAAGCCTCAACTGAAGAAGCCTTTAGATATTCCTCCAGTCATTGAGAGGCCTCAAACAGACCTCTCCAAACAAGTGACAAAAACATTATACTGACAAGACAAACCTGAGTGAAAAAGGTCAATGAAACAAAACATGCGCAATATTGTGGACACCCTCTATAACTTGAAACAACTTAAAGAAAATAAAACAGGATGTAAATTTCATTTTTTTACCAGAACTAATCAGCATAAAGCAAATCAATTAATTTTTCACTTACAGTCATATACATACCTAGGCAAAACAAGCCAATGAACAGCAATAAGGGTTAACAGAAAACAAAATTTAAAGATAAACAATTAGGAGAGTAACAGCATATTAATATAAAATACAGTAAAATTGATTAAACAACAAGAAAAATGAGAAAAGGTTACTGTGATGAATTAGCATAAGTGGAATTTTCTAATAAACTTAATACATGCTGGGTAAAATGCTTCATAATTAAAACAGTACAGTTGGTAAAAAAAATTATAACCAAACAACCAGATAATTTATAATCCAACTAATACTTTGTAATTGAGCTGATAATTTTTAACAATTCAACTGATCACAAGTACTGTCAGTAAACAAGCAGCTAAATAGTCTATGAAAATCCAAACAGCAGAGGAATATATGAAAGTGCTGCTTAAATTTGTTTATAGTAGGTAAATAAGCATTCATGTGGAGATACAGGTTAAAAAAAGGATCCATCAATTTAACACTTGTAGGTAAAGAAAATCTTCAATGTTATAATATAGATTGAGCCACAGCCACCTTTGTGGCTGTGGCTCAATCCCCCACCTCTGTTGTTTATTGTTACAAACAATAAACAACAGAGGTGGGGGATTGAGTTATAAACAATAAACAACATGAGTGAATTCTATGCTGCACAGTTCAAATTATGGAGAAGACTAACTAGTCAGTAGCAGCAACCTATACAGCTATATAAACTGTTGGTTAATTTATGAGCACTTTTTGCATTATGCCTTTAGCAGTTCATTCTAAATATAAAAATATGACATCCTTGAAAAAAATGTCACATGCTGTTGCTCATAAAAATTTATAACAATATATGACAACTGACAAACAAGGAAGCTAGTCCTCTCGGAAGAAAATGTTTAGTTTTGCAAATTTCCTGTGTGGAAACTTATTTGAACAATGGATTTTTTTGCATGTTTAACTGAAGTAAGATGGGGAAGGAACTGAACATTTACAGTGTTCCCCCAGGACCTATAGAATTGGCCCGGTGAATTTAACTGACCACCTGGCTAAAATTTAAGTGATTCACATGGTAACTATATGGTACAATCAATGTTAATTTGAATATATCAATATTAATTCAAACTATGCGACAAGAGAAATGTGACAGGAGCATATAATGTTAAATTATGCAATTAATTTTCACTCTGGATCGCTAAAGTCACATTTATAATTAACAGGAAATTTTATAACATTGCAAAGTATTACACTTCCCCACCTCGCTACTTCATAATGCCACTCAGCTGGAAAAATGTTCTGGGGGAAATACTGATTACAGTAATTACTCTAGGATAAAAATTTATATCTATCGGAAGAGAAAACAACAGCTCAGTGGTTCACATTTTGAAAACCAATGCAGTAGCTGGCTTCTTCTAACTATGAGGTATAGAGTTTGCTTCTGATAGTATCTATTGCATAATTTGTTTTGCCATAAATGGTCATTTTTTAATGTTCCTTTGTGGGGTACAATCCTATTTATGTTATATCCAAAAACAGGTAAAAAGTTTGCATTGTAAAAAAGGAATCAGAATTCTATAAAACCTCAAGTGAGCTAACACAGAAGATAAACATAATCCCATTCACTGATAAAGGTATACTAGCCAGCTTTAATATATTCTCAATGTTTACAAATAGTATATTGGAAAAGCCAAAACTGCAATAGCAGGTAACAGACATCCACAGACACTGAAGAATACTATGGCTTGTAAAAATTTGAGGTAAATAAGCCTTTCTGATTCCCTTAGGAGTCAGAAATTCCTAGGTTTGATTGTCATCAGCTCTGACCTATAACTGTTTAGAAAGTGCTATTATACAAAAATCTATTATTTGGAGCACCATGATGCCCACTCAATCTGCCCATCATTCCTATGTTGGCTGTCACAGTCAGCATTTCAGAAAGAATTAAAAATGTTTTTTATACTATAGTTAATGATTTTATTTTTAATTTTCTATGCTTATAGAAGTGTTTCATTGCCAGGATATGGCATAAGAGATTTACCACATTTTCAGCAAAGTTTGTAAAATTCATGATGCAGCTTCAAGAATTTAAACACTGGCATGAAGTAAAACTGGGCATATGTCTACTCTCATATTTTATCGCCACATAAGCAATGGCATGATCACATTTTGTTTATAAACATTTTATAAAGTGTTTATAAATCCCCCTTCCAGTTGGTTTGTCATAAATTTCACATATCAGTAGTAGCTAGAACTTTTAAATGCATTTTTAATTAAGTATGGCGACTTGTTTTTGTAAAAAGTTAATTAAAAAAAATACCTCAGACAAAATCTAGAAGTGATATTTCATTATCTTCTGATAATTTGTATAAAGATACAGATCCCTTTTACCCTAAAGATGATACTGAGGAAGACGAACCCTCTGGTAATGAGGCAGAAGACCATTTAGCATTAGCAGAGGCATATGATGCAAGAAAGCAAGCTTATGCAGCATCAGTCAAAAAAAAAAAAAAAAAACCACTCACATTTCACTTCTCCATTCGTTCCAAATACCTGTCCAGCTCAGCCTTAAGTTTATTTAGGCTATCAACTTCCACAACAAGGGATAGAAGTCTGTTCCACCAACCAACTACCCACTGTATAAAGGCAAACTTCCACACATCTATCCTACATCTTCCTTTCCTCGATTTGAATTTATGCCCTCTCAGGTGATTATACTGAGCAAGAGGAAGAATCCCATCAACAGTGAGCTTGCTCAAACCATTCAAGGCTTTATACACCTCGATCAGATCACCTCGCTGGTGCCTAGTCTCCAGACACTGCAATTTGCAAAACTTAAGACTTTCTTTGTAAGAGCAACCCTTCGTTCCATTCACTAATCTTGTTGCCCTTCTTTGTACTCGTTCCAAAAGATCTAAATTGAAATTGATGATCCAAAAGATCTACATAAAGATTGATGTGGGCAGCTGAGAGCTGCCCACATCAACGCCAGAGCTTGCTGATGAAGTATCTAGATACTTCATCAATATCTATAGTATCTTCAACAGTTATTATTATTCAGCAGTATTCATTCATTCTTATTATTATTCACCCGTATCTTCAACTATCTTTTCTGATGAAGTACCCAGTAAATGTAAAACTGATCAATCAACATCATTTAGTGATGCAATAAATCAACCTTCTATGCCCAAAGACATTCAAGTTTATGCCAGATGACCTTTACATAACAGCGAATTCTAAAATAAGTCTTCAGGGAAAAATGGCCATTGATGGTCTTGCACCTTCTGCACCATCAATTAAGGGAGAAAAAACTCCTTCAAGAAACATACTTCATTTTATTCTAGGTCCCAACAAAAGTGCTACAGGAGCTGATAATCCACTTTCAGCTTTCAATAATTTCCATCTAAACTGCAGTGGTAGAAGATATTGTAAGAAAAACATTCCAAAATAAAAAAAAAAAAAAAAGCAAATCTTATTTCTGAAACTGATTCAAATACTTTAAGGCTCAGTGTGCTTCCATTATCAGTATCACTAAATGGAAGTAGCACCAATCATTTACCAAGCAAAATTACGTTTGATTCCTCATTATGTGGCTTAAGTTAATAAGCAAAGAAAGAGAGGGAAAAAAGCAAGATATTTTTGCTACAATGAGAGATATGTGGGATCAGTTTGTCAAAAATTGCTGAAATTCTTATAAACTGGGAACCTTATTGACCTGCATTCAGATGAAGATGCCCTTTTCAAATGCCAAATAAACCTTCAAAGTGTGGAAACAAGATTGAAACAGCTTGTGATCGAAACAAAATATATGATAGATGAAAGTTACCAAGGAAAGTGAAAAGACATAAAAAGGAGAGCTTCTCACTGAGTACTAGGTGGAAGAACTAACTAAAAGTTAGTTCTTCCTAACTTCAGCTATGTGGAAGAACTAACTAAAAGTTAGTTCTTCCACATAGCTGATAGAAAAGTTGGAAAACCTAGAACCATTAAAAGGACAAGCACTACATCATCACACTGGATAACTGGTCTACTTCAGTTCCATCAGTAGATGAATTACTTAAAAAGCTTTAGGAATTAACTATTACCACATGAACTGCTGGTTACCAAGTCAGAGGTACATCAATGTTTTGTTTTGAAAAATAAAAATAAATAAATTGAATTATATAATGCAACCAAAGGAGTGTGGACATTATGGACCAGATTATGCAGCAGGAAAACAGGAAAACAGCCACTATACCTGTCCTATGGAATTGTTAACATCAGCTTCATCAACGTTTGGGTAATATATTGTCACAATCTTCAAAAGGTTGGCAACAACCCAAAATCACAGAAAGGCATCAATTTGCCACTGAACTTAGTGAGGTTCTAGCAAGACATTTGCTACGCCCAAATTTATCAAAGCCATTATGCCAGATTATTGGGGAGAAGCTTCAAAAAACCACTACACAAGAAGCATCAACTAGTGGTGAAGGAAAGTGCACAATATGACATCTTCTGCCCATCAAGGCTACAGAAAATGACCACCACCTACTGTGAACACTACAAAAAATCAAAGTGGACAGCACTGAGCAAATTACTAGCTTTCAGTCTAATAGCATGACATTAAAATAGCTTCAGATATGTACACACTTATCATCTTTAAAATATTTTTTTAAATAAAATTATTTATTCTCCCAAATAATTTTATTATTGACAGAATAGCAAATTTTGCAAGTAGTCGTATTAATACCTAAGCATTTATCAATAGCTCTCTAGAATTAATTTTCATAATCTAACTTCATTTAACCCTCTATTACATGCACAAAAATATCACACAAGTTCGCATGTTATTTCAACTGTATGCAGCACTCAAGTGTATTTTATAAATAAAAGGCAAGAAATTGTTTAAAATGGTGCACTTTAATTTTATTCTGACATTTCTGGACAATAAGAAGACCGCGGAGATAGTAACAACAGTCTTGCTATCTGCAAAAAATTATTATTCCTTCCTTGTGACCAATAACAAAACAGAGAGAGAGAAACTGGAGCAGAAATCAAAAACTCTATGGGAAATGAGTAGGCAGTCATGCAGAACAATTTCTACTTCTTCAATTAAAACATAACCAGTTGTGCAGAAATTAATAACTTTGCTGAAATTATGGCAAGTCTCTCACACACCACAATATTATGATGAAATATCAATTCTGCAAACAGAGTAAATTAAAAACTCCAGTATGTAGAAAAATACAGGCAATCACTGTATAACACAGTACTTTTACAACGCAGTTTCGCTCTAACATGACTGATAAATTGCGGTAATCCTCAAACAACACGGTACTTATATAACACAGCTTCACTCTAACATGGTTAGAGAATTGTAGAAAACAACGAATAACACGGTATTTTTGAGCTTTTGTGTGGTGAAAAAACTACTATTATATTGGATATATAATTTTTCAACATTTGCATTCTTTTTTTGTGAATCCTACTGTTAATTTGTTAACTTGATAGTTGTTATGCCAAAAAAAAAAAAATATTGGGAAATCCCCATGTTACATTCTTTCCTGTGGATTTGTGCTTGTTTGAGATCATAAAAATTTGTGACTTTGAAGTGCGTAGTTCATAACTTTTAAGGTTTTATTATTATTATTATTATTATTAGCCATAGGGAGCAAGGAAGCCTGAGGCTTATACTGCACCAGCCAAAAAAAAAAAAAAAAAAAAAATTTCTGAATTGCCCCCGAGAAAAAGAAAGAGAGAGAAGTAGAAGGGAATCACCAAGAAATAGAAGAATGATGATATCCAGCTCGGGACCCTAGGTGTGCCAAGCCCATACTCACCAGATGCGAGCCCCCTGGTTTTTGTAAGGTAATTTTGGTTTTTATTTGATCGTTAATAACTATTTAAAGTGGAAAAATCTAGATTTCAAAGTTTTATTGGATGATGCAAAAAGCCATCCAAAAGATTTAAGTCATCCAAAATGTTGAAGTAATGTTCCTACCACCTAATACAACTTCTTTAATTCAGCCATTAGATCAAGGCATTATAACTACCTTTAAAACTCATTACATGAGAAAATCGTTACGATGGATTTTGGAAAAAATTGATTCCCAATCTATTGAAGTGATGGAGGCATGGAAACATTTTTCAATTGTGGGCTGTATCGGAATCATAGCTTTATCACTCAAAGAAGTAAACCATCAACACACGCGTGTTAGAAAAATGTATGGCCAGAGCCAGTTCATTTAGGAAATATGGTCCAACCGGCAGAAACCAGAATCGGTGCGATAGTAGAACTTGCTAAGTTGGTAAGAGGGGAAGGTTTTGATATGACTACTCAAGATGTTCAAGAATTACTGGTAGAAAAAGAGGCTGGCAAAGCAGATTTGGTGGAAATGGTAAACCAAATTAATTCAGAGGATGATAGCACATATGAAAATTCTGAAGTTCCAAATTTTACGCTAAAAAGCAAACGGCAAGGCATAAACTTAGCCGAGCAATTAGAATCTTATTCATTTGAATGTGGATCCTTCAATTGGAAGGAACACAAAGTTCAAAAGTGAGCTTCAAAAATGCTTAGTTCCAATACCGGCAGAAGCAAACAATACCAGAATACTGATATTTTAAAGAGAGCAGAAGATACACAAAATCTAAATGCTGCAGAAGAAAGTTCAGAAGTTGAAGATGTTCTTGTTTGTTTGTGCTTAGCAGCAATGAAGAGGAAAAAAATTATGTAAGACGTTTGTTCAATTATTACTATTTTTAATAAAAATTAAGTTTCCGATAGTTATAGAAAAAAATGAATGATGTATTTTTGTTAGTTTTTGGAACATTAGTTTTTAGCATTAGCATTAGTAGAGGCATATGATGCAAGAAAGCAAGCTTATTCAGCATCAGCCAAAAAAAAAAAAAAAAACACCACTCCCATTTCACCCCTCCGTTCGCTCGAAATACCTGTCCAGTTGAGCCTTAAATTTGTTTAGGCTATCAACTTCAACAACAAGTGATGGAAGTCAGTTCCACCAACCAACCAACCACCCGCTGGCCAAAGGCAAATTTCGGCACATCTATCCGACATCCGTCCTTCCTCAATTTGAATTTATGCCCTCTGAGCTGATTATTCTGAGCAAGATGAAGAATCCCATTGGCATTGAGCATGCTCAAACCATTCAAAGCCTTATACACCTCTATCAGATCACCTCGCCGGTGCCTAGTCTCCAGACTCTGTAATTTGCAAAACTTAAGCCTTTCTTCGTAAGAGCAACCCTTTGTTCCATTCACTAATCTTGTTGCCCTTCTCTGTACCCGTTCCAGCAGCTCTACATCCTTCTTGAAATGAGGCCTCCAGACCTGTATACAGTACTCAAGATGTGGCCTAACCATTGTCTTATACAAGGAAATAATCACCTCCTTATCCCTGCTAGAAAAATTCCTGTATATCATTGACAAGACACTGTGAGCTACTCTTGCAGCTCGTCTGCACTGCTCAGAGAACTTCATATCTGCCTGCACAATTACCCCCAGGTCCTTTTCATTCTCCACCACTGTCAGTGTAGTACCGCAGAGTTGATACGTTGCTCTGGGGTTACTGTTTCCCATATGTAGTACTTTACATTTCTCAATGTTAAACTTCATTTGCCACCTCTCAGCCCATCTGTTCAACCTTTCCAGATCCTGTTGCAGCAGCATAGCGTCAGTGGTGTCCTTAACAACCCTGCCAACCTTTGTATCATCTGCAAACTTGGACATTAAACTTGATATCCCATCATCAATATCATTCATAAACACCGAAAACAACAACGGACCCAACACTGAACCCTGAGGAACTCCACTAATAACATTAGTCCACGTTGAGCAGTGTCCATTGATTACCACTCTCTGTCTTCTGCCACTCAACCATCCCCTTATCCATAGCAGCAATTTGCCTCCAATGCCACACTGCTCCAATTTGTGCAGCAGTCTTCCATGTGCAACAGTATCAAAAGCCTTTCTAAGATCCAAATATATAATATCAAAGTTATTCCCTGCATCTAGTTCTTTTGTGACTACATCATAGTATCCAATCAAATTGGTCAGGCAAGACCTGCCTTTAACAAAACCATGCTGCGTCTGAGCTATAACTGAATTCTTGTCTAGATGATCCTGCAGTGCTTCTTTAACCAGTGCCTCCATTAATTTACCTGGAACAGAAGTTAAACTAACAGGTCTATATTACTTGTGTCAGCCTTTGATCCTCCTTTGTGAATTGGGGTTACATTTTCACATCTCCAGTCTATGGGTACCTCCCCTGAATCCAAAGAAGCTCTCATAATTATGGCTAGGGGTTTGCTTACTTCCTTTGCTGCCTCCTTTAATATAACTGGATAGATCCCATCCACCCCAGGTGCCTTTTTTATGTTTAGTTGTTTACATTTGTTCAATTATTACTATTATTAATAAAAATTAAGTTTCCGATAGTTATAAAAAAAATGAATGATGTATTTTTGTTAGTTTTTGGAACATTGGTTTTGTATTGGTTCTTAGTCCTGTATAACAGGGTTTTGCACTACATGAGATTTTATAGGAGCCTAACTACCTTGTTATACAAAGGTTACCTGTATTGCTGATAAAAGTGCAGCATATTAAAAATAAAAACATAAACCACAGTATAAAAAATGACTATTCTGAATAATACTACGTCAGCCATCAGAGATTGGCAAATTCAATTAAGTGAGACACAACTCTGAATAAGAGCTTTTTGTAACATTCAATCTTCGATCAGTGTGGATGCACAAGCACTGCTAGGAATTTCCAACTCTAAAATTAAATTAGCATTAATAGAAGCATATGGTGCAAGAAAACAGGCTTATTTAGCATCAGCCAAAAAAAAAAAAAAAAAAACCTTCACTTTTCACTCATCCATTCATTCCAAAAGTTTGTCCAGTTCAGCCTTGAATTTATTTAAGCTGTCAACTTCCACAACGACAGGTCAAAGTTTATTCCAGCAATCAACCACCTGCTTGTTAAAGGCAAATTTCCACACATCTATTCTAAGACCGTCTTTCCTCAAACTGAATTTATGCTTTCTCAGGGAAGGAATCTGAGCAAGAGGAAGAATCTCATCCGCACTGAGCTTGCTCAAACCATGCAAGGCCTAATACACCTCAGTCAGAACACCTCGCAGGTGCCTCGTCTCCAGACTCTGCAATTTGCAGACTTAAGCCTTTCTTCATAACAGCAACCCTTTATTCCACTCACTAATCTCTTTGTACTTTCTCTATACTCATTCCAGCAGCTCAACATCTTTCCTAAAATGAGACCTGCAGAGTTGTATGCAGTACTGAAGATGTGGCCTGACCATTGCCTTATACAAGGGGATAATCACCTCCACATCCCCACTAACAAAATTCCTATATCTCATTGACAAAACCCCAAGAGCTACTCGTGCCGCCTGTCCACACTGCTCAGAAAACTTCATATCTGACTGTGCAAATACCTCCCCCAGGTCTTTTACATTCTCCACTACCCTGAGTGTAGTAACACACAGTTGATATTGTTTATTTTTATTTATTATAGTCTTTGGTGGCCCCTAGACATTTGTCCAAATCCACCTAATATCTCAACTTTATTATACATAAACAAGCCTGAAAAAAAAAAAAAGAAAGAAAAAAAATTAGTGTTAGGTTTGTGTAATGTGTAAGTGTGAGTTTATGTTATACACAGGACACCCAGCCACCAGGGAGAAGTCATCACCTAGGGTAACTGCTAAATGGTGCCTGTTTTTATTAGACGGAGTCTACTATACTGTCTGTGCTGACCGCACAAAATTCCTGTACCTCTGGCAGAAGTGCTAGACCAGAGGGTGCCAGCAATCCCGCCCCCAAGTTGCCCAGGCCTGGGAGCCAGTATATATAAATAATGGCTTAAAAATTAAAATGTAATAA
This sequence comes from Mastigoproctus giganteus, assembly GCF_048544385.1. Lineage (NCBI taxonomy): Eukaryota > Metazoa > Arthropoda > Arachnida > Uropygi > Thelyphonidae > Mastigoproctus > Mastigoproctus giganteus. Next base: position 152,982,575 of record NC_143585.1, read on the forward strand.
CATAAAATAAAATAAGAAAATAAATAAATATTAAGCTATTATTAGAGGCAGCAAAATGCACATCCTCCAGATGGAGCCCAGATATATCCAATAATTCAAAATAAAATAAAACATAAGCCAGTAGTATGGCAAAAACTGTAGAGCGAAAATTAACATAAAAATAACGTAAAAATAAACAAACAGGGAGGGGAAAGTAAAGATAATAAGACAAACAGTAGCCGAAAGTCCCCTATATATAATTTAGCACTTTAAATCCAATTAATAAAACCAATATAAAATTTTAAATAATGCCAATTATATTATAATTTAGCAGTATTCCCCTCTAAGGTAACAGTTCCAAAAAATGTGAAATATCACCAAAAAGGAGTTAAAAGAACTACTAAGAGAAAAACAAAATATCAAAATAATAGACTGACCATTATGCCCCATATCGACAGAGGACCATGAGGCCAATAATGGTCATGGAATCGCTGCATTTCAATCGCTACACAAATCGTCGCAAAGGCGAAAACATCGAAGAACCACAGCACACATTCCTCCTCAAATCGATCCACCAATGCAGAGGATTTACACAGCGGTGGTCCTTATGCAGCGAGAAATAAATTATAGAACAGACAGCATTCCAGAGCAGAGCCACACCACTGACACAATGTAAGCTTAGCCAGCTTATATAAAAGAAAAGATAGCGGCACAGGAACTGCAGTGAGGTGCTAAATTATATAGGGGACTTTTGGCTACTGTTTATGTCTTATTATCTTTACTTTCCCCCCCTCCTTGTTTGTTATTTTTATGTTAATTTTCGCTCTACAGTTTTTGCCATACTACTGGCTTATGTTTTATTTTATTTTGAATTATTGGATATAACTGGGCTTCATGTGGAGGATGTGCATTTTTCTGCCTCTAATGATAGCTTAATATTTATTTATTTATTTTCTTATTTTTATTTTATGTTATTACATCTTAATTTTTAAGCCATTATTTAAATAAAACTTAGTGGTAGTAGTGGGTTGATATGCTAAATAAGCAGCGCCTGTGCTGCCATCTATTCTTTTCTTTTATATAATCTGGCTAAGCTTACATTGTGTCAGTGGTGTGGCTCTGCTCTGGAGTGCTGTCTGTTCTATAATTTATTTCTCGCTGCATAAGGACCACCACCGCGCAAATCCTCTGCATTGGTGGATCAATCAGAGGAGGAATGGGTGGTTTGGTTCTTCGATCTTTTCGCCTTTCTGACGATTTGTATAGTAATTGAAATGCAGCGATTCCATGACCATTATTGGCCTCGTGGTCCTCTGTCGATATGGGGCATAATGGTCAGTCTATTATTTTGATATTTTGTTTTTCTCTTAGTAGTTCTTTTAACCCCTTTTTGGTGATATTCACGTTTTTCGGAACTGGTACCTTGAGGGTACTGCTAAATTATAATATAATTGGCATTATTTCAAATTTTATATTGGTTTTATTAATTGGATTTAAAATCCAAATTATATAGGGACTTTCGTCTACTGTTTATGTCTTATTATCTTTACTTCCCCCTCCCTGTTTGTTTATTTTACGTTATTTTTATGTTAATTTTCGCTCTAGTTTTAGCCATACTACTGGCTTATGTTTTATTTTATTTTGACTTATTGGATATATATATATATATATATATATATATATGTCAATAAAATAAATAAAAACAAATTAAAAAATAATAATAATATATATATATAAATTAATAATAAAATAAAATAATAAATCTCTCCACCCCACACAGGCATTCAAGAATCAAAGCTTCCTACTCCTGTTGTGCAGAGGAAAAAAAAAAAAAAAAAGAGAGAGAGAGAGAGAGAAAAGGGGAGAGGATGATAAAATAAACTAAAAAGATAAAGAAAAAAAGAAACCATCCTGGTCCACAATCCTACATTTAGTTACTTATATAGAGCCAGCAAACACGACAAAAAAAAAAAAAAAAAATAAATAATAATAATAAATAAATAAAACGAAGACCAGGGTGGTTAAGGAAAAAAAACCCTCTACCCCCTATCCAAATCTCACCTGGCAATTTATCCCGCACTAGGTTAATTTCCACAGTGCCAGCAAACAAACAAAAAAAACAGGACAAGAATAGGAGGGGGGGGAGGGAACAATAATCTATAAAGTGAACAGTTATTAAGTTTACAAATATTCAGGCTGATAACTGTCTTCTTTTTAGAAATATAGAAATGGCAAACCTTTGAAAAGCAACAAACTGATTATAATCTGATAAATAATTATTTTCATTTCCATACCTCAAATAACTAATTACATTCTTTAATTCAGCTCTAATTCTCATACAACAAACAATCATATAATACATTGCACAAAGTTTCTTCAACACCACATACACAGTAATTTTTTTTTTTTTTTTTTTTCCCCCCTGGTAGTTGTTGGCGCATCGGCTTCTGTGGCCATAATGCACCTCCCAAGGTTTTTGCAGTACTTTGATTCAAGTCTGAAGCAGGATTCGAACCCATGACCTTTGGGTTGACAGGCAGGCACTTTACTCAACCGGCTAGCCCGGTCAGCACACCCACAGTAAGGGTTTGACTTTAAACAAAAATAATATAATTTACTATTCAAAGAACCATGCCCTGCTAACAAAAAAGAAGTCTACAACATACTAGGAAAAAATCACTTATTCAGTTTAAAACAAGCAAAACAAACATTTGGAATAAAAAGTCTGGTGACCGCACCAGTAATGCTATCCATCCATCTGGCTTGCCAAATTTCCATTAACTTAGCATATATTCTTTTCTTTTCAACCTTACAATCAATGTTAAGGTCACATACAATGTTTAAACATGTGAAATTATTATGCTTCATAATATGGTAACAGAAAGCTCTATACAGGGAGTCTCAAAAATACACAGCATAACTTCAGGAATGAGTTCCTCATATGTAGACAATAAAAATATTTTATATCAACATAGTTCCGGAAATGCTTGGTTCCCGAGTTATTAACCGGAATCTCTTATCTCCCGTAGGTGATTTCCTTCATCACAAGGTACTGACAGAATTTGGTGGTTTTCCATTCTGACCATGTGCTCAAATCAGGAGCAAGCGAATATGCACTTTATGTACGGTTTGGCAGACGGCAATGCTCTGGAGGGTTGTCGTTTGCACCACGAAAGGTTCCCAGAATGAAGATGTCCAGACAGGAAAACGTTTGAAGGTATCCCCCATCGCCGCCTTTGTGAACATGGGACCTTTACACCTCGTGCTGCCGACAGAGGACAACTAAAGTCTACAACTCCTGAAGCAGAGGGGTGGACCAACTGCTCGGCCTCCACTTTCACTGATTTAAACCCACTAGATTTCTTCTTGTGGGGCCATTTAAAGTCACTGGTGTATTCAACTCCGATAGCTGATGTGGAAACTCTCCGCAATCGAATTGTAGCAGGTTGTGAGACATTACAAAACATGCCAGGAATTTGGCATCGTCTTCACGAGTCCCTGAGACATCGATGTGAGGCCTGTATTCAGGCAGAAGGTGGACATTTTGAACAATTACTATAAGGTGATGTGAACAGTTAAGTGTCATAGACAGACCTTCAAAACTCGGAAACCAAGCATTTCCGGAACTATGTTGATATAAAATATTTTTATTGTCTACATATGAGGAACTTATCCCTGAAGTTATGCCGTGTATTTTTGAGACACCCTATACATTATAAAAAGATCTGACAGCATGTGGCCCACTAATACCTGCAGAGCATTTACTGACAGTTCTGCAAACCCTCTTAATTGCCAACAGCATTTTTCTTTGCACAGAATTTAACTTGGCTTTAAACAATCTTATTCACACAAGTTACCAACACTAATGATACATAAGTCACTATTGGCAGAAAAACTGTCATATAAGGTTTAAAACTGATCTACGTAACCCCCAGTCTGATCTAGAAATCCATATTACTGCTGCACTAAAATGTTTAATTTTATTCATCAAATAATGCAAATGTGGAACAAAAGTTAACCTAGCATCTAATAAAACACCTTGATACTTAGTTTGGGTAACAAATTTAATTTGCTTACAATTTAACAAAATTTGTGGTGGTCGATTGATATCAAGGTGACATTTAACTAACATCATAACTGTTTCTTCTTCTGAAACTGTTAATTTATTTACAATAGCCCATGATGTTATACTCTGAAGAACCATTTCAACCTTCTCTTCAATATCCCTTCTTGAGTTACCAGGCACCAGATAAGCAGATCATCTGCAAATGCTATTTTATGGCAAAAACTGTTTGTCTCAATTTACACCATTGGTTCAGAACCAAATTCCAGAATAGGGGACCAACACAGAGATCTGTGTTGGTCCCCTAGACCCTAATTTCCTGTAAGTTAAATGCTGTGCCCTTACAATTATCTGCCTTGAAGTTAAATAACTTATTACAACCCAGTATATTTTACCTGGACAATGGAGCTGTCTTAACGAGTAAAGAATACTCTCGTGCCAGACTGAATCAAAAGCTCCTGCAAAGTCAATGAACAGCGTAAGAACATTTACTATCTGAATTTTTAACGTAAAGCACCAAATCATTAATCACGTCTTCAGTAGATTTGGATTTTCTAAAACCACACTGAAATGGCAACTCAATGTGGCGTAAATTCATAAAGTCACTTAATCGCTGGAAAATCAATCTCTCCAACAACTTGCCTAGGTTGGGTAGCAGCAATATTGGTTGAAAGCTCTTGGGGCTTGTTTTTTCTTTACCTGGTTTTTGCAACGATTTCAAAAGGGCACATTTCCAGAAAACAGGAAATGTGCCTTCCAATAAACATTTGTTATATATATTAAGCAGAATTGGAGGATATATCTCTAATAACTTACTGATACTGTTGTTCTCAATTAAATCAATCCCCGGAGTTTTATCAATATTCATCTGTTTACCGACTACAAGTAACTCCTCTGCTGTAAAAAGAGAGATATCCTCATCGTTGACATAATCTCTATTATCTGCTCTCATATCACGCTGTTCAAGAGTATCATCACTTACACAATCCTTAGGAAACAGTTTGTCTATGACAACTTTAATAGTTGTCTCCCAACTAACTGTTTCCCTACCACCTACAATAGAGCATGATGTGTAAAATACATCCTGCTCTATCTTTTTATTAATAGTCAATTTATACAGTAGTCCCCAAGGGTTACTGTTTCCTGCAGTTCTTACCAAATTCTGCCATGATCTTAACTTATGCTGATAAATAGCCCTATGATATTCTCGCTTTTTACACCTATATATTTCCTTATAATAGTTAGCCTCTTCTATATCACGAGACCTATATCTTTGAAATTGCTTCCTGGCCAAAAAAACATCTCGCCTTAAAATTTTCAGTTGTTCAGACCACCATGGTACCTGCTTATCTGTGGCTTTCCTACGCCTAGCTGCATACGTCAAAGGTTTAACAAGTACATTTTGAATATAAATGCATATTCTGTGGCATTCATAATGTTCAGAGCCAGATACTTATCATTACCAAAAACCAAGTGCAAGGAATTATTAAATTTTTCCCAATTTATCTTTTTGTATGCAAACCTCGCTCATTGATTTTAATATAATAAGTCTTACTATACCCCCACATTTGCATGAAATAATATAGCCCGATGGTCACTGTTTATTGCATTCTCATCAACAACCCAGTGATACGATCTCTTTACAAAATCTGGTGAAATCAGTGTCAAATCAATGTTAAATTGTCTGTGTACATTGATAAAAGTATACGGTTGTTGTGATTCATTTAGTACAACTAAATTATTTGATATTATAAAGTCCTCCATACACATTCCCCTGTTATCAGTCATACCACTAAACCACATATTGGATTTAGCATTTATGACAAAAGCCAATGCTACACTGCCATAACCTATCTGTGTCAATGCACCTTCCATACATGAAATGAAATATTCAATATTATCTGTTGGAGAAAAATACAATGACAATAAATAAAATGAAATGTCAGGCGTAACAACATGAATGCAAACAATATCTTGATTGCATGACCCTGATACCACAGTTATGTTTAAATTCCTATTAAAAATAACTATTGCTACTTTTGGCCTCACTCTAGTAACAAACTGATTTAGCAGTTACAGGAAAACCTACCAATCTATAACTCTGCTCATGCTGTAATGCATATGGCTCCTGCAAACAAAGTATGTCACACCAGTTTTCCATTGCATTTATTCTAATTTCATTCATTACCATTCAAGACCTTTGTCCATTCAACTGGACTATGTTTAATATCTGGTTATTATCACCATTATGTTGCCAGCCAAAACTGTTTAATACAATCATTATTATCATTATCCATAATTTATGCAAGTACTTGCTAATTCAAGGGCTTTAACATATTCTGGACAATTTACATCTTTTACAGAGTGTTTATAGTCACGACCTCTATGTCTACAGTTAACGCAATTTGGATGAAAGTCATCCAAATTGTGTTAACTGCAGTCTGTGCTGACAGTCAGCATAAATATGGCTCCCCTCAGCGCAATAACCACATGATATTGTTTTATGACTACAGTACTGGGCAGAGTGGCCATATACCAGACACTTAAAACATTTGATCACAACTGTGAATTTTCTAAACTTATAGGAGGAAAATCTCAAAAATATTGCTCTCTCTCAAAAACAAACATTTTAACAACTCTGGGGCCACCCCCAATAACCCAGTTAGTCAAAATTTAACTTGTTTCCACTATTAAATCTAAATACAACTCCATTTTTTACCTCTTCGAGATCATAACCATAGTCCTTCAAATTCTTTAGATATGTCCTCAACTATTTCATCCTTCGTAATAACCATGGGTTATTAATATATTGGTTATTATATAATACACCAGTGGAAGGATTAGTTGTTTTTAACTTATTATAATTAATACCCTTACTAACTAGTCTCTGAAACTATTATTTTGTTCAAATCATCTTTATTGTCTGTTTCTATCAAAACACCTTTATTTCGTATTGTTTGCAGGTTTCTCACTTTAATTTCCTTAAAATCAGCTTTTAAAGCATTTAGTTCCACTTCTTTTGACCTCCTGACTACTCTTAAACTGTGCATTAACATCTGCTCTTAATATTAAAGTGTTCACCTGTTTCTGCTTACTACTTCCTCCCCCATCACCTCTATTACCAATTTTACTGTCTTCATTACCTTCACTTATATTTTCCTTAACACACTACTATATGTTTTAACCTTATCGATGCAAATTTGCTGATTTTCCTGAGCATAAGGAAATGGTTGGAAAACCTACCAACTCTATCTCTAACTTCCATCTCTTCTAATTTTGCTTTTAGTCTTTCATTATCAATCAGCACAGTTGTTGTAATAACTTCAATGTCAACCCACTTATCTAATATAACGTTTGATGCCGTCTTTGTTATTTTATTCGACTCACTTGTAGTGTAGTTTACTACCTGCTTCTTTAACTTAGTGATTAACTCACACACAGTTGACACGTCATAACATAACCTCTGTTCTTGAATATTTAAAACAAAGATGATGTCACTTTTACGAACATTAGTTCCTGTACTTCTTGTAATATCTCCATATAAACTATCAAAATCACCATCAACATTCAGTCTGTGAAATCATCAAACCCAACCTCTGCCAAACCTTGAATATCAATGTCTAATTCATCACTTATTTGCACTCCCTGTTCAGTTGTCACACTTGTAATTTCTCCAAACTACCTCTATCTGAACAGTATTTTGCTGAGCAACATTACTTGTTCCTTGCAAACCTTGCAAATTTGACACTATATTCACCACTTTAATACTTTTTTTCCCTCTTGATATTTTAAGGAGTCCTTATGTGCTATAATGTATAACTAGATCGTATGTATAGCTTAGCTTAATTTTCAGCACTCACCTCATAGTAATCCGCTTAGCTGGTGGAGGGTTTTACCACATACATAGTGGTTATAGGATTCTAATACTTTACAGGGATTATGGGTTTAAATTAAGTTATTAGGCAACCATGGAAAGTGCACTTTCCTTTCTTAAAAATTTTTCTACAGCCCATAACTTAATTTAAACCCATAATCCCTGTAAAGTATTAGAATCCTATAACCACTATGTATGTGGTAAAACCCTCCACCAGCTAAGCGGATTACTATGAGGTGAGTGCTGAAAATTAAGCTAAGCTATACATACGATCTACTTTTTTTCCCTTGAGATATTTACCTTCTAACTTCTTAATTTGATGTGAATTCAACCTGGGAACTCTAGAGGGTGGGGGGGGAAGCAGAAGCCTCATCCACTCCAGTTCGTAATCATTTTCTTGTCGATTTCCCCTCCATGCCAGTGTAGGGGAAAATAATAATATCCAAAGTAATCTCATATAATGTAGGCAAGAAGATCGATCCTATTAACTTATCAACTTTAGCAATAAACACTACCAACAAATCAATCGTCAGTAACTTGATGCTGCGTTATTGCTATTTGATATTCTTTCTCAGCACAGCCAGAAAGGAAAATAATCTCACCTCAATTCAATTATTCACAACACCAAAATTATTAGCAGCACACTGGGAAATTCTTGCTTCAGCTCCAACATCAAAAGTTGCACAGGCTGCAAGAGCCACTCTTGCAGCCTGTCCGCACTGTTCAGAAAACTTCATATCTGACTGTGCAATTACCCCAGGTCTTTTACATTCTCCACTACCCTGAGTGTAGTACCACACAGTTGGCATGTTACTCTGGGGCTACTAAATGAGGGATAGCAAAGGATTAGCATAAATTTTATGAGCCATAGTACTGTAGGTCTAATGTAGGCTGCCACATACCACAAAAGATGACAACTTGGATGTTCATGTTAACTAAAGGTATGATCTGTTCATCCAGGATTAAGACAACTGCACTTCAAATATCACGATCAATAAATTCCATAGCAAAAGGGGATTAGTATAAGTATTAACATGATGCAAGAAAGCAAGCTTATATAACAACAGCTAGAGGAGAAAAAAGAAAAAAAAAAAAAACTAATCATATCACTTTTCCATCCCCTCTAAAAGTGTTTAGTTCATCCTTGAATTTATTCAAACTATCCACATAACACTAAATGGAAGTTTGTTCCATTTCGTGAGTTAATTGTTAACTACCACTGGCTGATGGCAAATGTCCACACAACTATCCTGCAACCAGCTTTCCTCAATTTGAATATATGCCTCCCTTCATGTGTGCAGTCTAATGAAGAGAGAGGATGCCATCAGCATTGATACTTACACAATCCATTCAAGACCTCAGTCAGATCTCCTCACAGGTTCCTAGTCTCAAGATGCTGAAACATGCACAAGTGAAACCTCTATTGATAAGAGCATACTTTGTTCCCATCACTAAACTTGCTGCTCTTCTCTGCACTCATTCCAGCAGATCCACATCCTTAATGAAATGAGGCTTCCAGACCTGTACACAGCACTCAAGATGTGGCCTAATCATTTTCTTATACAATAACATAATCACCTCATCCCTGCTGAGAAAAATTCCTATATATCATTAACAAAACCACATGAGCTGTCCTGGCAGCATATCTGCACTAATCAAAGAATTTCATATCTCACTGCACAATTACCACAAGACTGTCATTTTCTGCTACCTTGAGTACGTTAATATATTAATATTAAAAGAAACATGAAACCACTTAACTCTTTAATAAAATAATTAACTGAAAGGAAAAATCAATTCATCTGTCTTATAGACACTTTAGCTTTCGATTTCACCATTGACAACAAAAAAACTTCAGTTTCCTTGGTGGTCAGCACCTCTCCTGGAGTTAGCATTTCTGTAGTAGAATATTATCCACCTTAACAAATTCCTTAAATTCTCCAACAAAATACATATCATATCAAATCAATGTTTCTTCAAAGTCTCCCTTCTACCCATGCTATCACATTCATACCATCCCAAGAAATAACATTATGAATAACATCCAAAGCAGGAAGGCTTTACAAGGAGTGCAGGGGGGGGGGGAATGATTCAGAAAAGATTTGTATCCATCCAGAAGTAGTTGTGATAGAAGATTGAAACAAACACCATGTATTACACTTTTTCAACATTTTGTCACCAGACAAAATGGCACATTTTTGCCACCTCTTAATACACATCCACAGGCAAGTTTTGCAGAAGTCTTCTAGTGGCTGTCTTTCAAACCAAGACTTAGCAGCAGAAATCACCTCATCGTCAGCAGCAAAGTGTTTTCAAACAAAGAAAAGGATTCAAGGCAGAAAAGAGGAATAAATCAGAGGGTGCAAGGTCAGGGGAATAAGCAGGATGTGGCAATAATTTCAAACCCACATTTGTGGGCCCTCACTGCATCATGCTGTTGTTATTTGGTTTTTAGGAGCATTAGCAACTAAGGCCATATTGCTCCGGGGACATGCGGTGGCCATTCCCTGACCTTTCCGCATCCTCTGTATTTGGTGGTCACGGGCTCGAACCCCAGTCTAATCAAGAAGCGTGTGCTATGCACTGCCACTCCTGCACACCTGGCTACGGAGGCGCCCCACTGCATCATGCGAGGCATAGGCGAATTATCGTGGAGCAGGCCTTTTGACAGCTTTCCCCATCTTTCTTTTATAGCAGCACGCAGCTTTATGAGGAGGCTAGAATAATACTTCACCATCAACAGTACAGCCCTTTTGAAGGTAATCCATTAGTATTACACCACGCTGATCCAAAAAAAAAAACTGACAGCGTCACCTTGCCAGCACTTGGCTGCACCTTTGCCTTTTTTGGGGTCATGGTGATTTTGCATGCTTCCATTGTTCTGACATTTTTTTAGTTTCGGGATCATCATGATGGATCACAGTTTCATCCATGGTGACTAGCCATGAAAAAACTCCTGTTGCTTTTCCTGGCACATCAACAACATTTCATGTACATAATGTGCTCTTTCCTTCTTCTGGTAAGGGATCAGAAGCCATCTAGCAGACATTTTACTCATATGCAACTGTTGATGGAGGATGTTCTCCACAGACCCTAAGCTAATTTGGAGCTCTGCAACTAGTTCTTTGAAGATAATCTTGCAGGATTACAGGCTACTCAGCAACTTACAGAAGTTGCTGAGTCACCTGTGATTTCTTCATCATTCAGTGAAGATTTTCCATATTTGAACTGTTTATACTAATGTGCAACATTGGTAAACATCTGTAACCTGGGTAGTCTTTTCCACAAACAATGACCATTTCTTTGTAGATTATCTTAGAAGTTTCCCCCTCCAGAAAGAGGAACCAAATCACTGATCTATATTTCACATTTTCCATTGTGACACTTCATTAGCACTGCAAAGAAAAAAGCAAACTGTCAGATTGAAACCAAAATTTATGTGGCAGCTGTAGAGATTACAAGGTACAAAACAAAGTAAAATTCATCTTTCTATTACACAACTACTTCTGGGTGTATACAAATCTTTCTTTAACCCCAGTTCATCCTAGTTAGCCCACATTTCATCACTGAGTGCTCTTTCTTCGAAAGAGCACTCAGTGATGAAATGTCTTGAAAGACCGCTCAGAGAAGGACAGGTGCTTCTCTGAGCGGTCTTTCAAGGCTAAATACTCAACGAGGATAGGTGCTTCAGGTTGTGCATTTCATCCCTGATTGGTCATTTAAGTCAGTGTACTCGATGAGTCCATTGGAAACATCAATGTCTAACTAAGCATATTTCAACACTTATAAAGATGATGCACTTGCAACAGATCTGTGTTCATCTTCTGACTACAATTTACTGATAAGAATACTTCCACGGTCTGGCTGCAATTTACTTGGGAGAATACTTCCACAGTGTGGAATTCACTTTTCTGGATTATATTACATTTATTAAAAAGATTTTTTTCTCAGACTGGTCATTATATTGAAATTGTATGCACTGACTGCAATTTCTCACTAGCTACTTTTCGTGGCAGGGATTCCAAATTAATTTTATATGAACTGAAGTTCTTCAATGTCTTATAATGGTGTGGGTATATGAAGTGCAGAACTTCAATATGTTGTAATGGAGTGGGAATTAGTGCTGTAAGTCAGTAATTATCTGTACAGTATTGATTAGTAGTGGGGATGCCATGAAAACTGGCTGGGACCACCTAATACAAAAAATAAATTTTTAAAAATTAACCCCCCCATACTGCTCTCTCTTGAGGTTATAAAAATGTCTTGAACCAGCTGCTGCATAAAACTGGTGGCATTGGAAAGTATGTTCTTCAGCTTTAGCATCTCAGCAGAATGTACTATATGAAAAAAGAACATTTTGATAACTACAACCATCAAAATGTTCTTTTTTCTTTTTTTATCCCCCTGAAGCCACTCTCTTTTAATCACTCTCAAGTAATCAAGATTGAAATATTTTCATTTGAATTACATTGTTTCTTTTGTGGCTTCTCTTATAAATAAAAGAAAATATTATTCTTATTATTGTCAGCCAAAGCTTAAGTTAATATCAATAAATACATACCAATGTATTTATTGAAATAGTGTACGGTGTACATACACCGTACACTATTTCAGACTCGTGGACCTTTACACACGTCTAAATAGCACTGTTTACATTGGTTAATAAAAATAATCTCGTCTCAGAAAGCTAATTTTAATTGATTTTATTATACAAGTGAGTATATATTGTTAAAAACTTGACCATTCATTATTACAAAACACAAAAATTTAGGTCACCTGAACTTTATACTAATGAAATTCTACTATATATTGTATATAGAAAAGAAAATACAAATACCTGGCACTGAAGTGTGGTTCTACAGGAGCCCATGCTATAACCCTTATGGTTGGTGGCAATACTCTATTCAAAACAAGAGGGTAACAGATTTCAGATTTCTCACCTATTTAAGAAGACGAAATGTTAGCTCTTTCCATAAGAAGTAAATTTCCATGTTACAAAAAAAAGTACATATAAATTCAGTAGAAAAAATTCAGACACTTTTTAATAAATTAAAAGACAACAAGTTAGATAATGATGATAAATTGTTTTCCCTAGATGTTGTCTCATTATATACTAATGTAGATGTTAATTATTCGCTCGATACATTATGGGATTTGATTAACAGTGATTCCATAATGTTGAATTAAATCAAATTACCAAAAACAGAAATATTTTATTTAATCAGATTTCTCATTCAAGTCAATTACATTGATTTTCAATCGAACATCTACAGACAAATTTTTGGACTTCTGATGGAACTTAGCTTGAGTGGCCTTGGAATGGAAATTTACGTTAACTATATTGACAATTATACTTAAATCTGTATATTCCCAATTTAACATTTTATGGTAGGTTGTTATTTCGCATAAAGATATTATAATTAATCTCATGGATTCTTTAAACAAAATTCATATGAGGCTTAAATTCACTTTAGAGGAAGAGAAACCGGGAGAGAAATCTATAAATTTTCTTAACTTTACGTTAATAAGAGTTAACGATAATATACATTTTAAAATATACCGCAAACCAACAAACACAGGAAAATTTTTACATTATTCAAGTTATCACTCTTTTACTTATAAAAGAAGTGTAATTTTCAACCAATTTTATAATGTATACAGATATAATTCTACACAGAAATCTCTTAATAAAGAACTTAGGGAACTCTACAAAATTTTTGAACATGGGATATACATTAGGTACAATTGAGAGTATTCAATGACAGGCGAAATAAAAATCAGAATTGGTTTCACTTAAGGAGAACACTACACAAAAATACTTTATTAAAGTTCCTTATGTACAATAGTGGTATAAACAATTTATTAATATTTTTAAAAACACAGAATTTAAAATTGTTGCACAGCCTATAAGTAAACTCCACACAGTATTGAAGGTGAGGAAGACAACTACAATCGTTAGCATGGAACAAACCAACGTAGTCTATAACATTGTGTGTGGGGAATGTAACACTTTTTACATTGGTTCTACCCAAAATTATATTTCAATGCAAATTCAACAACACCAGGCATCCATGAGGGCAAAAAGGACAGGCGTGTCTGAACTTTCCTTTCATGCCATCCATGAGAACCAAGTTTTTCTTTTTAATGAGGCAAGAGTAATTAATACAAAATACGAATATACAAAGCTCTTAATAGCCGAAACACTCAAAATGAAGTTAAACCCTAACTCTATAAATGTACATACACCGTACACTATTTCAGACTCGTGGACCTTTACACACGTGTAAATAGCCCTGTTTACATTGGTTAATAAAAATAATCTCGTCTCAGAAAGCTAATTTTAATTGATTTTATTATACAAGTGAGTAGATATTGTTAAGTGTGTCACTTTACTTCTTTGGAGCACGGTTCATACCGAAATAACCTAGTCCCTTATCAAGAAGTTTAGTCAAAAATATGTTAAGTAAATTTGACAATTGTCTTCGGTTCCCAGTCTGTTATTGCTGGTTGGTTTAGTTTTGGGTGGATTGATGGGCCTTGAATGAAACGTTTTCAAGATAATGCACATTTTCTGTTAAGATCCGCCACTGACTATGGGAGCACTAGTTTAGCAAAAAAGCTGTGAATCCTTTGCCAAGGGTGGTTTTATTAAACATAACATAATACTTTTTTAATTTTTGGTTACAACACCACAGGATTTTACAGATGTTACATGTTACAGGATGTTCTTTCTAACTCCCTTTCCTCGACATCAGGTGTTATGCTTCTGGGCCTACCTGCTCATACTCCATGTGCGAAGCGCCATGTTCTCTAAGGTGTTGATTTACCCTGATGAATGTGCACCTGTTCGCTGCCTTCGGCGGGGAAATGCTTCTTGGTACAAACATGCAGTCTCAAGTGCACTGCCATTGGCTTTACCATACATGAAGTGCATGTCTGCAATTCCAGGGTACCTGCCCACCCACTGATGATAGGCCAATAGCCTTGAAACATGTCTGGGTGGTGGTACTCACTGAGAATAAGTAACAATAATCTTCTCTATTAGTGAAGCGTTACCTATTCGAGGTAGTGCAATATCATGGCAACTCGTCGTGAAGGCAGAGCACAATATGAGAAAGAGCAAATGATGCCTACAACTACTTTGTAGTTTCTTAAGAGTTGTCTATGGTGTATCTATACACCGATATTATATAGATATTAAACTCTTAATATATTATGCCTTGTGCATTTAATTATTTTAAATATTTTCATTGATGTAAACCTTCTTCACATTTGTGTTGGATTTTCATGTAAGTAATAATTAAAAGGCTTAATATCACCATTTTCTAATGCACAGAATAATAAGATTAAATATCACAAATGATAAAAAAAGTTTAGTAAAAATTAAAATATATGTACATTAAATTTAATGTAAAAGTCACACAAATGTTTACAAGAATTTCTGTTTGAGCTTTTACAGAGGCAAAATCATGAAATATGTCTTCAAATTTGATATTTTTTTAAAACATCGTGCTCTGTGGAGATAGTTGCCAGTCCAGTTAGTCGTTCTTGAGACACAGTTGATCTCAAATATTTTTTTATAATTTTAAATTTAGAGAAACTTTTTTAACAAAGACACTACAGTCATTGGGAGAGTTAACATAATTCTCAATGCAACTGCCATACTGGGAACAAAATCATTTTGTAAAATAAATCACAACACGTCTAATGATGTCCAATCTGATTTTATTAAATGAGAAAGTGCTGTTATTCCCTGAAACATCTCCAATCCATCCAAGTCGCTCTCATTGATGTCATTTGAGTTCTTGTAGATCCAAGCATTTTCTTAAAAGTTCATCTTTGGAAAGGTTTTTAATGTTATTCACATTGCATAGAAAATTGAATAAGTTATTGTGGTTATGCAATTGCATAATTCTTTCCTCTATGGGCATGAAGGAAAGACTCACTACATCATACATATAGAAAAAAAAATCTACCTTTAATTGTGTCTTCAAATCTATTAGGGATTCATCAGCAACAGAGTTGAAAGTTTCTCAGGGACAAATATGATTCTTTATGGAAAAAAACGGATGGATTTCCAAATTAGCATTAGCATCAGTAGAGGCATTTGATGCAAGAAAGCAAGCTTATGCAGCATCAGCCAAAAAAACAAAACCCACTTCCACTTCACCCCTCTGTTCATTCAAAATACCTGTCCAGCTGAGCCTTAAACTTATTTAGGCTATCAACCTCCACCACAAGGGACGGAAGTCTGTTCCACCAACCAACCACCCGCTGGCTAAAGGCAAATTTCCGCACGTCTATCCTACATCTGTCTTTCCTCAATTTGTATTTATGCCCTCTCAGGTGATTTTTCTGAGCTAGAGGAAGAATCCCATCAGCATTGAGCATGCTTAAACCATTCAAGGCTTTATACACCTCTATCAGATCACCTCGCTGGTGCCTAGTCTCCAGACACTGTAATTTGCAAAACTTAAGCCTTTCTTCGTAAGAGCACCCCTTTGTTCCATTCACTAATCTTGTTGCCCTTCTCTGTACTCGTTCCAGCAGCTCTACATCCTTCTTGAAATGAGGCCTCCAGACCTGTATACAGTACTCTAGGTGTGGCCTGACCATCGCCTTATACAATAGAATAATCACCTCCTTATCCCTGCTGGAAAAATTCCTGTATATCATTGACAATACTCCATGAGCTACTCTTGCAGCCCGTCTGCACTGCTCAGAGAACTTCATATCTGCCTGCACAACCACCCCCAAGTCCCTTTCATTCTCTACCACTGTCAGTGTAGTACCACAGAGTTGATACGTTGCTCTGGGGTTGCTGTTTCCCATGTGTAGTACTTTACATTTGTCAATGTTAAACTTCATTTGCCACCTCTCAGCCCATCTGCTCAACCTTTCCAGATCCTGTTGCAGTAGCATAGTGTCAGTAGTGTCCTTGACAACCCTGCCAACCTTTGTATCGTCTGCAAACTTGGACATTAAGCCCGATATACCATCATCAATATCATTTATAAATACAGAAAACAATAATGGACCCAACACTGAGCCCTGAGAGACTCCACTAATAACATCAGTCCACGATGAGCAGTGTCCATTGATTACCACTCTCTGTCTTCTCCCCTTCAACCACCCCTTTATCCATAGCAGCAATTTGCCTCCAATGTCACACTGCTCCAATTTGTGTAGCAGTCTTCCATGTGGAACAGTATCAAATGCCTTTTTAAGATCCAAGTATATAATATCAAAGTTATTCCCTGCATCCAGTTCTTTTGTGACTGCATCATAGTATCCAATCAAGTTGGTCAGGCAAGACTTCCCCTTAACAAAACCATGCTGTGTCTGAGCTATAACTGAAGTCTTGTCTAAATGATCCTGCAGTGCTTCTTTAACCAGTGCCTCCATTAATTTTCCTGGAACAGAAGTTAAGCTCACAGGTCTATAATTACTTGTGTCAGCCTTTGATCCTCCTTTGTGAATTGGGGTCACATTTGCACATTTCCAGTCTATGGGTACCTCCCCTGAGTCCAAGGAAGCTCTCATAATTATGGCTAAGGGTTTGCTTACTTCCTTTGCTGTCTCCTTTAATATAACTGGATAGATCCCATCCACCCCGGGTGCCTTTCTTGTGTTTATCTTCAACAGTTTCTCCTCCACTTTACTCACAGTTATTTCAAGATTCTGTAGCTTACTGCTAGAGTTGAATACACCTCTGGCATTCCCCTCGCTGAATAACTCCTCATGTGTGAATGTCGATGCAAAATATTCATTTAGTTTGTTAGCTACCTGAGCAGGATCATCAACACTTGACCCATAAATATCAAGTGGACCAATCTGATTCATCCCCTTCCTTCTAGAGTTTACATAAGTAAAGAACTCTTTGCTGTTTTTCTTTGCATCCCTTGCCAAGGATTTCTCGTAATCTGCCTTCGCCTGCCTAACCTCCTTTGTAACTTGGTTGCATATCAACTTGTATCTATCATAGGCTTCTGTGTCATGTGTTAATTTGTATGTATCCCATGCATTTTTCTTCTCTGCCATATGCCTCATTAGTTCATCGGACATCCATTTTGGCCTAAACCTTGAACAATATTTCTTAGTTGGTATGTAAAGCCTAGTAGCTTCCAAGATAAGTTCTTTGAATGCTTCCCATTTTGAATTTGCTGTTGGTAACATCATCAGTTGGTCCCACTGTATAGAATTTAAATACTGTCTCAGTCCATCGTAGTCGCCTTTACGGAAGCAATAACCCTTACCTTTACCCCTAATGGTAGTTACCTCTGAGTAAATCCCACTTCAGCACACTGTGATCACTGCCACCTAGTGGTTCATTTATCTGCAGATTCTTAATGCATGAAGAATCACTGCTGATAATCAAATCAAGAGTATTACTCCCTCTAGTTGCCTCCCGAACATGCTGATGTAGAAAACAATCATCCAATAAATCCACAAAAGCCCTGCTAGTGTGTGAGTAACCAGCCCCCAAATTCCAGTCAATATCTGGGAAATTAAAATCTCCCATTATAAGACACTCTGATTTACTGGCCCACTCTATTTCCCTGTACAGTTCCTTATTATACTCATCAGAGTCATTAGGCCTATAGCACACTCCTACTCTCAATTTTGATCTCCCAATGTTTATGTCACACCAAGGCAATTTTTTTGGCCTCTTCTAATTCTAAAATTTCATCAAATACAATGTCAGACTGACATTTGGGGGTTTCTAGGGTTGACTTTACAAAATTGAAAAATCGAAATTTTTTCTTCCTGTGAATACTTACTGGCTATGTTTATCGTCTGTAAAATAATATACCAGACAGCAAACAAAAACAGAAATCTTTCAAATGATTTGCTAATGTTTCTGCTTCATGGCAGGCAATGGGATCAAAGCCGAATCTCGACTTATTTCATAAAAAAAATCATAAATTTTGCCATCGGCTATACTAATTGCAGATAATTCCCATTATTGCTTTCATACAATCTGTCCGATGAACACCTAAATGCAAGGTACTGGTGTCCAAGAAATTCAACTATGTATTAGAAAGATTATTTATTGCAAATAGTCTTTCTAATACTCTTTGCCAATGACAAGTTTCAGCACGGAAATTGTTTTGAAAATGTGAATCTAATGTTTCATTACTAGAAGCTCTTTTCTTGAATTCTATCCATTTCTTATGTGATTCAAAATGAATTGGTGAGATTTCATGCTCTTTAAGGGTTCGGACTTAAATTTCTCCAGTCATTATAACCATTCTGATCAAGAGAAATTTTTGTCAAGCTAAAAAGTTTACAAAAAAAAAAAAAAAACTTTTAATTAGTGAATACAGAAACCATGTTCTAGTAATCTCCTCTTCATTTCTCAATTTCCTTTGGCATTTTCAACAGTAAATCTACTGTTATTCTTGTCTTTAGGGTAATTAAAATCAGCAATTGACTTTTCCGTTCCTTTTAAAACGGCTTTTAATCAAAGTGAATCCGTCATAACAGATGACCAAGTTGTAGAATCTGAAATATTATCAACAATCCCATCAACACATTCTTCTCTAAGATCTGAATTTATCATGCTATCTGCCGCTTCCGCATACTCATGCAAAGAAAGCTCATCTTTCCTGTCTTCAAGAACCACAGTTTCACTTATTAGGTTTCTCTCAAAGCTGGTTCTTCTTTTAAGAATTTTTTTCAACAACCCTGATTGCTTTTTAATTTCTAATTGAGCCTTAGTCTTTCATTTGCAATATTCAGCACCCGATAATTTTTTACATCCAAGAATCATTCATTTAAGTGTAAAATAATAAGGAAGTGTTTTAATTTTTTATAATTATGAAATCGAAAATAATAAATAACACTAAAAACTGTTGTAATGTTATTTGATAATTTTAGCAGTAATCTATGAAATGAATTTTAACGATCATTATCGTAATCACAATGATAAAATTATGAGTAACTTGATGAGAAATAGACCTAGAAGTCTGAAATTCCTGAGTATCAGTTTTAATGAATATCTACGGTAAGGTATAAAATAATTTCTCAAACTATTGCGAGTTCTAATTAGGATTAGGATAAGATAAAAGGTAAAAATTAGTTTGTTTTGATTGGTTTAATTTTTTTTATCCTGCAAGATATTATTACGAATATAATGCTAAAACACACGAAATTAATGGATTCTTATTCTTGCCATTGATCTGCTTTTATTAAATTTATATTCGAGTTTTCGTAACTTTTACGAAATTTCTACGATTACTTGTATTGTTGACCTCGGAAATTTTAGTCCGGTGGCATTAAGGGTGACATTAAAAATAAGATTAAAACTTTCCTGAAAAAAAAAAAAGTTATGGATTAAATGCAATTAAATTGGATGCTATTTATTTCTTTATTACAAATAAGATTGGAAACCTATTTTTGTCTCTCTTATTTCAATGCTCTACCGCAGATAATTTAATCTCCAGTAATTTTCATTCCTCTAAGTTTATATTTTTATCAAGTCATGCAGTTTATTCATTTAAAAACCAAAATATAAATTCCTTATAAATTATATTCATCAAATTCATTAAATTATAGATGCACAGGGGAAAATCAAGTAATTTATAATGTTGTTTATAACAAAAAGCTGAATTATAGGTCTTAAACATATAAATGTTGTTAATTTCTTATTAAAGCGGTATATAAATTCGTTAAAATCATAAAACATTTCCATTAAACCAGTCTAAATGTAATCGGTACCTGTTCGGAATGAATACACAGCGAGCAATGAGGGAGGGGGGGAGTGGTGGCAAGCATCAGCAAAAGCAGATGTCCTATTCTTCTTCTTCTTCTTCTTTTGATGCTATCTCCTATTGGAGGTTGGCAATCACCACCCTGTACTTCTCAATGTCTTGGGCGAGATGAAAAAGATCCTCAGCTGATCTGCCAGTCCAGTTGCAGACCTAGCCACATTTGCCAGTTTCCAGCTTCATATAAAGTTCTAACATTCCATGTTCCTATATTTCCTAATGAAAGTTTTTGCTACCCCAGGGATTCTTAGCACCCCTGTCCCATTTAAAGGATGCCAGGGACTCGGGGGCCATCTCTCTCATTGTACTAGCCATGGTAATTATTCTTGGGAAGTATGATGCAGTAGTTTCCCCTTGCTTTCTGCACAGCAGTACTTCAGTTGTATCAGTTAGTTCAACTATGCCTGAAATAATCTGAAAATGTGCAAGAATCAAGTCCAGATTATACATACATTAGTATTATTTAATTCGTTTTGCACTATTTATTTTATTTTTATTTTTTTTTTAAATCTTCAGTGAGGTGCTGCTATTATCCCTCTTCCTCTCTCAATCTCTAGCTAATAATGTCCAATATATTAATGATTTTTGAATTTTCTTAAACATATTTTCGCGGTGGTTTGTATAGGCTTAGTCCCAATGAATAAATTTTAAATTATAGCCAGATAAAATGTTAAATAGTTACGCTATGCTGTAACATAGGCAAACAACCAGCTGACCATTAGAACTGAGAACGTTCCAACTGTCAAATAAACACGTCTATAAGTAGTAGAATACTACCTGATATGCTGCAAAAACACTCAACCCTAACTACAATGCAACTTGTTAACAAGGTGATCACTAAGAAAATCAAATAACTCTTCTTAATATCACATTTTCAACAATCTTATTAGTAAGCCTATATTTCCAAATGATATGTCGAACGTCTTTGCCCATTATCATTGAATGCTGATTTTCGGTAGCTTCAAATACAGCAGAATTAAGATCATTTTCAGAACTTTGCGATTTAGATTCGGTGCCCTCAAAATTTTGCCACCCCAAGCGATTGCTTGGTTCACTTATACTGTCAAGCTGGCCCTGTGTGGGTGTAAAAGTATCAAAAATGATTAATTAGTACTAGTTGCATTTTCTATCCCAGTCTCTCACAAGGAAATCAGAAACATTAGCTATACTGGGTTATATACCGGTAGTCCTCCTACCCCATGTGTTTTCCCCTTCCTGTAGCTACTGATCCAGAAGAGCTATTAATCTCCCCAAACCATCAAGCCCTGACTACCAATGGAGCAACTTATTCCAGTGTTTAATGATTCACTAGCTAAAGCAGTATTTCCAAAAGGGATTTTTTTTTTAGTTTGCTGACATTTGCTTAAGAGAAAAAAAAGAGAAAAAATAAATAATGTTCCTCAACTTTCATATCCATGCTGTGATGATTTTTGCATGTCATTCAAGAGTGGCTGGATAAAATAACAAAAATTTAACATTTCAAAAATTTAACACTTCAGAGATATAGGGTTCAAGCTGCTGAATCCAACCTTAAAAAGATATTCACTGCTGAATTCTGGCTGTTAAAATGGGCTAACACCAAACTCCACCTTCCTCCAGCTCTCAGAGCAACAGAGTTAGCAGATGCCCTTCAAGTGCAAAGGCTCCAATCGCACATTGGAGAAAGAAGGCTGCTATTCACAGTGAAGATGGCCACAGGTAAAATCGCAGAGCTGAATTTCTGGCATCACTGCTCTTGGTGCATTCCTTCCCCTTATCTTTGGCCTTCAGCATATCTACTAGCAAATAATAACCGGCCATCACTAACCGACAGATTCCTTCCAAAGCAAATGCTGCCCTCACCCCAAGTGATTGATAGTGACCTCAAAGACGTGGTCATCAACAAAAAGTACAGAAAAGAAATCCTCACTGAACTAAAAATTTAAAACTGTGCTTTTGCCTGCAATAGTCTATGTATATTACAGAAGATGTATGTATTTCTCATATAGATTCCTTTTGCATGTGTATCGCTTTTTCTTTTTTTTTATGTGCATCTCTTATGTATGTGCATCGCTTTTTTTTTTATGTGCATCTCTTATGTATGTGTATCTCTGTTGTCTGTATGATGTAAATATGTATTGTAAATCCCTGGCACCACCACCATGTTGTGACAGGAATAACTGTATATAGGTAATACTAAATTAAACATTATTTTATTTTTTTTCTTTCTTAACATTCATGCTGCCACTGCAGATATAAATTATTTGTCAAATGACAGCAGAACCTATTTCTTTTTCACTTAGAATGCTTTACAATCAACCAAACACAGAGTGATAACTATAATTCTGTTTATTTCAAATAAAAACAAGTTTCTGTGACTTTCTTTGTTCTTAACACTTTCATGAGTGGATTTCTGGATTACATGCAAGTGATTACATTAATTAAATATATATGAATGGCAGAAATTAAATTTTCTCAGTGATTTGTAAGTTTGTGAAACTATCAAATTATGTATATATATATAATTTCAAACAATCTTTTCATATTTTTTCTTTAAAACTGGACATCAAAGAAGGATTATTGACAAAAATAAAATCTAATTAAAATAACATCTTTTAACCATTGCTAACACAGCAGAAAAGGCTTACACAATCTTTGAAAGAAAAAAAAAAAAAAATCCATTAAAAATGGTTGGTTTTACACATTTATATTACACCACACATTTACAAATTTACATTTAACATTTTGTGGTTTTATAAAATTGTAGTCTTTTGGGTCCAGAATGGCACATAGAAGGCACAATTCCTCAGAAATGTTCTCACATTCTCTTATTGGTGCATCATGCTTGTCAGACATTCTCTAAGATATGACAGGCTAGGGCTTACTACCTGCCAGTCTAAAACACTCAGTAAACTGATATTCAGGTGATACTTAAGTCAAATAGACCAAATTTCAGCAAATTCTGGTCATTCTGAAATAACCAAATCCTCTGCATGCTCCTTCATGATGGTGGGACTGTTAGTAACCAGGGGTATAAACCCCATATGCAAGTCCTGAAATATGGCACCTAGTATACTGGAGGTGACCACCCAGGTATAAACCAACTTAAGCAGGGGTATAGGCATGACATCCACATCGAAAAGAGGAATATATGCCCCTCTGTGTCACCAGGCAATATTACTACAGTAGACTCTCAATATTCCAGAAAAGATGGCAAAAAAGAAATTCTGGATAATGAATTTCCTGATTAATCCAAACATACAGAAGTCCCAGGACTTCTTACTTCGAGTTTTACGCAACTCGGGATTGACTAGTAACATATTGCTGCATTATTATTATTGACAAATCTGAATTCAGCGCGATACTTGTTAATGTTTGACCATTTTCATACATTCTTATTAATTTTCTGATCCAAATTGATCGCTTTTCTTTTCTTGGTAGACTCACTAGTACTGCTGTTACTTATTCTCTTAGTTGGCACCATGATAATGGTCAAAATGAAATTTTCTGTAAAGAACTTCACAGGGTTAAGGCGAAAACTCACTATTATCACCCAGCACGCGCTCACATTTAACTAAAGCACGTTTCTGGAGGTCACCAAAAAACAAAAACAATTTGCACTTTCCGTTTTATTGGGGTTTTCTGTTAGTGCAATCTATTATAAACAGGTAGTAAACTCGATCTTATTGCATTTGCGATGATACCAATAGCTGGAATTCTGTGGGTTTTTACATTATTATGTGTGTCCCCTTCACTAAAATCTTCAGTCATGTAAAAAAAATAAATAAATAAATAAAATGTAAGAATCTTCTCTTCTTTCCTATTTTTTTGCTTGTTACTCCATCTGATCTCACTTGTGCAATTTGTGCATGCCGTGATCGTCGTTATTGATTACTCATTATTATTTTTTTTTGTTGTTTTAAATTTTACAATCCTAAAAAAAATAAATAAATAAATATAAAAAAATTGAGTGGAAACAAATTTATGTAAATCCGTAGTTGCGTAAGTCGGGGACTTACTGTATCGAAAAATGTTAAGCAACCTATGTAAAAAATATGGCGATAGGTAAAAAAAAACTTACCACGTACTACTCGTGTGTCCAATACGATGCTTCCCTTTATTTTTGCAATGTCAATTTTAAATCTAATAGCTTCCCTTTATTTTTTACAATGTTGCAAATGGTTTGGTTACCAACATTATAATGGTTCATTAGAGATTTAACGGATGCACCATTTTCAAACTTCTGAATAATTTCAAGTTTTTGTTTAACTGGAAGCACAACTCTTGCATTTACCCATCACTTTCACGATTTCTAAACAAAAAAAAAAATTTACTAAAAAAAAAATTGACATCCCTGACATAAATAACAAAACAAAATTTGTCTTTCCGCAGTGCAACAGAACATAACAATCGACGCAACACACTAAAACAAAAACATTTGGTCTTTTTTTTTTTTTTGAGCAGCGGGTGTGAAGACAGTGCGGTTGCGTTGTTGTTGTTGTAGTAGGGTTTTTTTGGCGCAAAAGCAACTTTGGCCATATTGCGCCTATCTATTAATGTTTATGTTTCTTAAATATGATTTATATCTGATCAAAATATCCTATTAATTTTAAATAAGTGAATATATTTTCAATGTTGGAGTTATCGCCTAGGATTTGTGATAAGGTCAGAGAATCTTGGAAATTTATAGGGAGATGGAAGGCTGACTGTTGCGCCATGTGGTATTGTGGACATTCTATAAGGAAATGTTGTAATTACAGTGAGTTGACAAGAACAGTGAAAACATTCTGGGGGATTTGCTTTGGTGAGTAAGTGAAAGTGCGTGAGATGAGTATGTCCAATGCGCAGTCTGGTTAAAATGACTTCTTCGTGCCGATTTTTACGAAGACTCGATTTCCATGGCTGAAGTTCATGTTTTATTTGAAACAGTTTATTGTTTGATTCATTTTGCCACATTTGTGACCACTGTGTATGGAGAATTTGTTTTATAATAGGCCTGTAATCGAAATGTGGAACTTCGTAAAGCGTTAGGTCTGTGTTTGTAGGATTCTTTGCTGCTCTATCGGCTCTTTCATTACCTTCAACGCCTGTATGTCCTGGAATCCAACAGAATTTTACTTGCCTCATTTTACTTTTGAGTTTCACAAGATGAGTTTTGTATCTGATGAAGAATGGGATGCGATGGAGTCTGCCTTTGTTGCAGAGCGTGTATTGCACTCAATGAATCTGTGTATATGAGATGTTTCAGATGCGGGGAAGATGCTATGTATTTTAAGGCTATTAGTATGGCAAATAGCTCGGCAGAATAGCTGCTGCATTGGTTTGGGAGTTGCTGTGAGATAACAGTGTGTGGAAATACCACTGCAGCACCAACTTTGGTGTCTGTTTTAGAGCCATCTGTATATATATGAAGGTATTCAGGGAACTGTGATGAGTGGGCTGCATGCATCTGTTTTATGTTGACATTTGCTAGAGTGCTTTTTCCCCATTGTTGGAAATAAGTGTCACAGTTAGGCGTGAAAGTGTACCATGGTGGAATACTTATGCTATTATCCTCATGAGTGTTGTCAAAGTTTAGGCCCCATTTTGAAACTATTTCTTTTAATCGCATTCCAGCTGGTTTATTTACTGTAGGTTTATTGTTGTAGAGAATTTCCCACTGTGGGTTAAAAAGATACTGCCAAGTAGGATGATGAGGAAGACTTCGGATTTTAATTGCATAGTTTAATAGCAGCATTTGCCTCCGGAGATATAGCGAGGGCTCGTGGGCCTCTGCATATAAACTTTGGACTGGTGATGTTCTGTATGCCCCTAAGGAGATTCGTAAGGCACTATGATGTATGGAATCAAGCCATTTGATGACACTTGGTCTACAAGAACTATACACAGGGGCTCCATAGTCTAGTCTTGATCTGATTATAGCATGGTATAGGTGGAGTAGTGTGAACCGATCAGCTCCCCACTTCATTGCAGAAAGAACTTTAAGAATATTTAGTTTTTTTTGACAGGTTATTCGGAGGCATTTGATGTGATCCAAAAAGTTAAGTTTTTTATCTAGAATGAGGCCAAGGAAACGTATACTATTTGCTAGAGGTATCAGCTGGTTTTCAGTCTTATTTCTGGATCTGGGTGCATTTTTCGCTTTCTACAGAAATGTATGGCCATTGTTTTTTGTTGTGATATTCTATAGCCATTGTTTTTAGTCCATAATTCTATTTTTTTCACTGCGCTTTGTAACTGCCTTTCAATCATGTTCATGTTTTGTGAATGGCACGAAATAGTAACATCATCTGCATATAGGAATGTTTCCACTGTTTTTGGCAAGTCTTTTGTAATAGAATTTACTTTGATTGAAAACAAGGTTGCACTCAGTACTGAGCCCTGAGGAACTCCTTCTTCCTGAGTATATATTTGTGACAGATTGTTTTGATATTTTACTTGGAAGGTTCTGACTTTCAGGAAATTTTTTACTAAGAGTGGTAAGTTGCCTCGCAAACCAATGCTGTGGAGATCTTTAAGAATGCCGTATCGCCAGGTAGTATCAAAGGCCTTTTCTATGTCGAGACTGATCATTATTAGATGCCCATTCCTTAGAAAAGCATTTCGGATATTTGCTTCTGCTTTTATCATGGGATCTAGAGATGATCTATTTTTACGAAAGCCGTATTGATTTATGTTAAGTACATTATATGTTTCCAAAAACCAGGTTAATCTGTTGTTCACCATTTTCTCGAGGATTTTCCCAAGGCAACTTGTTAGTGCTATTGGACGATAATTTGTGGGAATCGTATGATCTTTGCCAGGTTTAGGAAAGGCAATTACAAGGGAGTGAAGCCAGGAATTTGGATAGTAATTTTCCATGTAAATTCTGTTGTATAGCATAAGTAAAGCCTTTAGAGATTTTTGATTGAGTTGTTGGATCATTTCATAGTGAACTCCATCAGGTCCTGCTGCACTCTTCCTAGACTTAGCCAGAGCTTTTTGCAATTCTTCTATGTTGAAAGGTTGGTTATATGGGAGTTGTTGGCTGGTATTAAAGTTTAGTCTGTATTTTTCAGCTACAGTTTTCGTTTTCTGAAAGGATGGGGTATATGCCAATACTGCTGATATATTTGCAAAAGTAGTTGCAAGTAAGTTTGTGATTTCCTTGGAGTTAGTTATTTCCTGTCCATTCCAGATTATTAGTGGAGTTGGAACTGAAAGAAATTTCCCATTAAGTCTTCTGATTTTGTTCCATATGACACGGGTATCTGTATTTTTATTAATCTGGAGGCGAATCGTATCCATGAATCCTTTCTACTTTTACGCTGGATATATCTAGCTCTGGCTCTAGCTTTCTTAAAATTTATGAGGTTGATGGAAATGGGATACTTTCGGAAGAGATTCCAAGCCTTATTCTTCTCTCTTTTGGCTATCCCGCATTCTTCATTCCACCACGCTGTGTCGTGTTTATGATATTTTCCAGATGACCAAGGAACTGTAGCTTCAGCTGCTATTAAAATTTGGTTTGTGACATGAGCTGTAGCATTGTCTATGGGCTGAGTGGTGATTATTTGTTCGTCCATTGCTGCGATTGTTTTATATTTTGTCCAGTCAGCTTTATGAAACCTCCATCTTTTTTCACCATCGTGATGTGTAACATCATTTATTAATATTTTGCAGACCACTGGAAAATGGTCGCTATTAAGAGGATTTTTCAAGATTGTCCATTCAATCAGTGGATATAGGACAGGTGAACATATGGAAATGTCAATTGCAGAGGCTGTTCCAGTGGGCAAATGGATGTATGTCTCAATTCCAGTATTAAGGAGAGAGAGATTTTGCTCTTCCAATAATTTCTCAATCAATTTACCCCGTTTGTCTTGGCGACGGGATCCCCACATGGGATGGTGTCCATTTAAATCTCCCATGATACAGACCGGGGGTGGTAGCTGGGTTACTAATGCTTCTAGGTCGGAATATGCATACTCTTGATTTGGGGAAAGGTAGAGTGAGACCAGTGAGAAAGTAAACTGGATTGAGACTCGTACTGCAACTGCTTCCAAAGATGTTTGTAGTTGGAGGCGTTTACATGGAATTTTGGAGTCAATTAGAATTGCCACTCCACCATGAGCTCCACAGGAAAGGCATCGGTCTTGTCTATAGGTACCGTAACGGTTCACTGCTGTGTTTACTTGGGGAGTTAGGTTAGTTTCTTGAAGACATATACCTTCAGGGTGATATTTATCGATTAGGCTGCGAATGTCATCAATGTTACTGCGGAAACCTCGACAATTCCACTGTATTATTGTGCGCATTATATTGGCTTTGTAGTTTATTTGTTTCTGACTTTTTACGAGTAGGCGTTTGCTTGGATCGCTCAGGTTTTTTCTCTTTTCTGGGAAAGATTGGGCGAACTTCCATCTCTTCCTCAGCATGTATCTCTAAGATTGGTTCTTCTGGGACTTCTTTTTCACATGTATCCATATGATCATGGACAGGAAGTTTGTCATCTATATCTATGTTTTTAGTATTTATGGTTGGCCGTGACGTGGAAGGCATTGGAGGAATTGTAACAGGTGTATTTATGGCTTGATTAGAAGTTGAGATTGAAGATGATTTTGCTGATGGAGCTAGGATTGAGCGAGCCCAATCAGAAATAGAGATGTTTGGGGGGATTGTAACGTTGGTTTGAACTGAAGTGGTAGTGGTGGTGACAACAGTTATCTGTTTATGCTGTTGGACAGTTGCTGCATATGAGCGTGTTATTGCAATTGATGATATTTGTTTCTTTGCCTCAGGGTAGGAGACTTTGTGCTCGGTTTTATACTTCTGAATCATTTTTTCTTTTTTCCATGTTTCACAGTCTTTGGAGTAAGCGGAATGGTTGCCTCTACAGTTTGGACAGTAAGATTTGTGCAGAACATTCGGTATGGGTATGGTCTTTAGATCCACATGAAGCATATACAGCAGTCCCTCGACATACTGTCTGTGAATGTCCAAATTTTTGACATTTATAACATCTGATTGGGTTCGGTATATATGGTCGGACATGACAGTTCAAGTATCCGGCTTTTACAGATGTTGGTGGATTTGGCAAGTTGAAAGTTAGTATAATGTTTCTGGTTGGAAGTAGCGAACCATCCTTTTTGATTAGTATTCTTTTTACCTGAATAACATTTTGTTCTGAAAGCTCTTGTTTAATTTCTTCCTCGGATACATGTAAAAGATCCCATTCTGTTATAACTCCTTTTGGGTAGTTTAAGGTGGCATGAGGTGACACTTCTATAGGAGTTCCTCCAAGTGTTTTCAATTTAAGTAGCTTGTCAGAATGCTTGGATTGTGTTGTTTCAACAAGCAGGTCACCTGATTTAAGTCTGCGAACCATTTTTGGTGAGCCAGCGACGTTCTCTAAACTTTTCTGAATCAGAAAAGGAGAAAGCTTGCTGACTGGCTGGTCAGTCAAAGAATGTATAATGAGGAAATGAGGCCAAATATTCTGGTCTGTATCCTTCTTTTGTCTCTTAGCAAAGGAAGGGTTGTAATCTTCCTGCTCTCTCGAATGTGATGGGGCATTGATCCCACAAGAGTCAGTGTTGGTATGGTCCATCTTTGCTCCTTTTAGCCCTTGGCAGAGAGACTTTTCTGCCAAGATTTCCGGCCCCGCCACGGGGAGGCAGGAGCAGTGCCTGGTGTGACCAAGCGAAGAGTAGTAGGGGTTAGTAATATACTATGAGAAAATAAAGAAAGGTGGCTTTCCTTCCTTGCTCTGTACAGGAACTTTTGTTACAAGAGCTGTTATAAAATAAATGGATTTTTTAACGATAAGAACAAAAAGGAACTGTAGATCGCTTTCTAGAAATCGCACTGGAAGTACAGATAAATCACTCAGTCACAATCGCTTGGCACCCGGGGCCAGTGCGGTTGCAAGATAATAGGTAATCTCCTAATGATGACTTATAACACTGGTTCTTGTCGCTTATTTATGATTTGCAAAACATCTGTTTATACCTATTCTAGTTATTACTTGAATTTTATGATTTCTGGTTGTTTTTTTTTTTTTTTTTTTTTATTTATTGGAGTCTTGAAGTGTCCCGGTTAATCCGATCCCAGTAAATCGAGAGTCTGCTGTACTTTGCTTACTGGAGGCTTCAAATGTTGAAACCACATTTAGTCTCCAGAGCAAAACTCTGGCAACTCCCATCTCTAACCATCATGCAGTACAATTGATATCTTTGAGACTATGATAGGCATCATGGAAAGATACTATCTTCCTTATATTTCAAGGGTACAGTTCTAAAATAGTGTTCTCAGGTCAGCCAATCGATAGTCCAACTGCATGGAGTCAGAATAATGTTTATATGGGGGGGGGCATTGTCAAGGCCACGTTATGTCAAGAAGGTGGGAATATTCTTGGTGTGTGTCATATCCAAAAATTTCATTAATTCATATAATATGTTCCTGACCTCACCTTTTCTTTACTACTGAATACATCATGAATAGTCAAACTAAAAGAACAAACTTATCTATGAAAAGACCTGAACCTTCCTCATTCATTTCACAAATATATGTGTTCTCAGTTCCAATCTCAATGATACCCATTTCCACTAACAGTCTGCCAAGCCCTACTTAGTTTTTCTGACAGAATCCCAATTATCAGTTCATTCAACCACTGCTCATCTCAGTTGTCCTAATTATGATTCCTTTCACTTCAAAGGTGGTACTTGTGCATGTGTCTGTTCTGATATTCCCTATCAGTGACTTAAGTTGGAATCGCCTCTTTTTTACCTTCTCTCTCTCCTTCAAATTCATCTGTCGATGAATTTCAGAGAGATCTCCCAATTCCACTAATACTTGAAACTTTTTGACTTCCTTCCTTTGAAGCTGGACCTTCTCCAGTCCAATTTTCTTAAAGTGAGATAATTTTAATGTTCACAACTCCAACTGGCTTCAGTTTCCTAGTCACACAGATCCAGCTGCTCAAAATTCTGAGACTTTTGCAATTAGTAATGACCTCAAACAGATTGTTCACTTACCTACCCAAATATCAGACAATCCTAACGCACAGCCAACACCCTATCTTTTTCTCACAAACAACCCTTCCAAGTACAGTCTAGGTGAATGGTCCTCCATGCACCTCAGATCAAAACTTGGTGATGATCTCTTTTCCAATGGAGTCTTTCTCTCATGGCCATTCTC
Organism: Mastigoproctus giganteus; assembly: GCF_048544385.1. NCBI lineage: Eukaryota > Metazoa > Arthropoda > Arachnida > Uropygi > Thelyphonidae > Mastigoproctus > Mastigoproctus giganteus. The sequence continues at coordinate 153,014,418 of NC_143585.1, forward strand.
AGCCTTTTGCTGTTGACTGCTGGCACCTGAATATCAGTTCCATCAGCATTTTAGACTTCCAGGTAGCAAGCCTTAGCTTATCATTCTTGAGAGAATGACCGTGAAAAGCCTCAAAAACTATAAGCTTTGTCCCTCAAGATTTTTTTTTTTTTTTTTTTTTTTTTTTACACTTAGTTGTTTGTTATTTGGTTTTTAGGAGCATTAGCAATTAAGGCCATATTGCTCCGAAAATATGCGGTGGTCATTCCCAGACCTTTCCCCATCCTCCATATTTGGTGGTGATGGGCTCGAACCCCGGTCTAATCAAGAAGCATGTGCTACGCACTGCTGCTTCTTCCCACCTGGCTACGGAGGTGCCCACAATTAGTACACTAAATGTAATGTAGAAATATAATGTTAGCCATACAATAAATTACAGTGGATTCAGGTTATTTGGGCCACCGGTTAATCGGGTCAGCCGTTTATTTGGGGCAAATCTTAAAAAAACAGAAATCAATCGAGAAAATAGCCAGGGTTTACTTCGCTTAATTGGGACAGCATTAGGTTTAATCGGGGCAGGAGACTGCAGCACTGGAGATTAAACTACGATTGTCTCCGAAGGTACCACGTGGTTCCATCAAAATTCTGGAGGTCACAACCATAAAACAATAAAAACAATTAGCAGTCACCTGTTTTTTGGGCTTTTCTGTTAGTGAAATCTATCATAAACGGACAGTAAACTCGATCTTACTGAATTTGCGATAATACCGACAACTGGAATTCTGTGGGTTATTATGATGAAATGTATTTACATTTCCATGAAATCTTCAATCGCATAAAAAAATTTATTTTCAGATCTTCTCTTCATTCCTATTTTTAAAGCTTTGTAACTCGTTACTCCATTCTCACTTGCACGTATTGTGTTACTTGCAATTTGTGTGTGCAGTGTTCTTGTTATTGATTGCTTATCTTTTTACTGTTTTAAATTTTAACCCCCCCTACCCACAAATGTCACTGAACAGAAATGTCAACTAGTTCGTACGTACATATTACAGTATGTATTAATTATTCCGATTATCACATATATTCTTCCGATTTTCACATATCAATTAATTTTTTAATTGGTAAGGTAATAAAGGGCAACTTTGTGCTTAATATATCTTTGCTTTTATAGCCTGTGGATAATATTCCTCCTATTTTCGCTAATTAGAATCGCTGTTTAATAGAATTAAAATTCAATTCACAAATGTGGTCACAATGACCGGAGCTTACTGCACATCGTATAGTGAATGGTACTTTACTATGTTGAGTTCATCGTAACGTGATTTGATTGTATACAGTGAACCAATTGTAAAGGGGGGTACATTGTATTTTTAACTATTTATGTCAACTTTGGATAATTGGAGCAGCCGATTAATTGGGCCAAAATGCATTAGTCCCGATGTGTCCCAAATAATCGGAATGGACTGTATTATTTTAATTTGTTTAACCTAAGTGATCACTTTTGATTATCACTAGAACTAAAATTTTATAAAATTATAACATAGCTGTGAAAAGATTTTTATTTAAAATTCTTCCTAGTTAGTATATACAGTTGTACTAACTAGGATGTACAGCTATATGTACTAACAAACAGCAGTACTTTTAACAATCCAATGGGCATTTTGGAAATAACAGATACCAGTTATTTCCAAAGAGACATAACAGAGACCAGTTATGTCTCTGTTTATTATACAATAAACAGAGACATATAACATAAATGTAAAGGATCTGGAGGTAGAGAAGACTGTTTCCTAGAACCTTTTCATTTTTTTTTTTTTTTTTTTTTTAATACAGAACAGCAACCAGATACAACAATCTTCATCTAGTTCTATGCACAGTACATTACTTGTTATGGATTTAATTGTACGCGCTGTTGTTGTTGATGGGGTTTTAAGTGCAATGGCTACTTAGGCCATATTGCACTTATGAAAGTGGTTCATACTGTCTGTGTTGGTTGATTTATAAGCAGTTAAAAGTGGCTATAAAATCCTATTTGTTTTAGGAAGGAGACGAATTCTGTGAGATTTGATTTTTCGCCTATGATATGGCTAAGCGACAAAGGCATCTTTTAAACTTGTCAGAGAACTGAATTACACTAGTAGAGCATTATTATACAGAGTACATTCAAACACATGATCAAAATATGGCCGAATCTGGCTCTGTCTAGAATTACTTCTTCTAGACTATTTATAATGAGGCTGGAAGCCCATAATTTTGGTACAGGTTTAATTTACAGGCAGTTCTTGCTTTACGAGTTCCCGGGTTTATGAATTTTTCTTCCAAAGTATCAAGTATCGACAAAATCAAAAATATGAACATTAATTGCAAAAAATAAATGAAATGAATGTTAAACATTCATAAATACTTCATTCCAAACCATGTGCGTAGCTATACAAACAGTGTATCCCACTTTATATAGATGGTGTCTCTGGAACTGATTAATATCAGTTCCAGAGACACCATCATATCGTTAAAATATCGTAATGTGAACCCAATAACACGTTGTTTTTTGGTAATTCTTTCAACATTTTGAAAGTTGAAATTTTCACTGTATAACTAAGCTATTTATCTCTCTAAAATATCATTTTTAAGGTCACAAGCATGACCTTAAGGCCACATAAAAGGTCATGAGCATGGTTTGTAAATTGTATTAGTTACCAATTAAAATCATTAAGATGCACTACACTTTCATCGTTATCATATGTTCCGTTATAAGAATCAATTTTAAAAAAATTTGTGATATTTTTCTAAAGCACATTTCTAGATATCACAACCATAAAACAAAAACAATTTGTGCTTTCCAGTTTATTGGGCTTTTCTGTTACTGAAAGCAATTATAAACAGGTAGTAAACTATCTTCTTGCATTTGCGAAAATACCAATAGGTGGAATTGTGTGGTTCTTCAAGTTATTATGGTGAAATGTGTTTCCCCTTTAGAAATCTTCAATCGTATAAAAAACAAATTTTCTTAATTTTCTTTTCATTCCTTTTTTTTTTTTTTTAACCTTCATAAACTTATTACTCCACACAAATCGAGTTAGCTGCAATGTCTATGACTAAAAAATGCTTATGCATGCAATCGTGAAATTTATAATTAAAAGAGAAGATTATCTTGGAAACAAAAGCCCCTTGAAACATTTCTGAAGAAGACGACTCCTTGTGCAACAAACCAACAAGTGTCAAGCCAATAGTGAGTGATCAACGAGTGCATTTAGTCGATGATGATGAAGAAGAATAAACATTCTTTGCCGACCGGGCTAGCCGGGTGGGTAAAGTGCCTGCCTGGCAACCCAAAGGTCGTGGGTTCAATTCCTGCCTCGGACTTGGATCAAAGAACTGCAAAAACCTTAGGAGGTGCATTATGGCCACAGAAGCCAATGCGCCAACAACTACAAAAAAAAAAAAAAAAAAAAACATTCTTTAACATTTGTAAGTCGTAAATAATTTCACTATTATTATAATTTGCTTGATTTTCCAGGCTACGTTTTCATTTCTTTCGATAAATCAATCATTGTTTAAACAAACTAATTAGCTAACTAATTTCATTGTTGAGAACATAACCCCTATTTTAAACTTATGTCTATGGGAAATAAATTCCCGCTTTATGAGCACGCACGATAAGAACAAACTAACTCGTAAGGTCGAGAACTACCTGTAGTTTATTATGAATTTGTGCTTGCCACTGAAACTCCATTGACCTTTACATACACTTTGCTGTTGTTATTTTGGTTTTTAGGAGCATTAGCAACTAAGGCCATATTGCTCTAGGGATATATGGTGGTCATTCCCTGACCTTCCCGCATCCGCCGTATTTGGTGGTCACAAGTTCAAACCCCAGTCTAATCAAGAAGCATGTGCTATCCACTGCTGCTCCTGCCCACCTAGCTACGGAGGTGCCACATATACTTTGTACAGTCAGTCCTCGTATAACATGTGTTTACACTACACGAATTCGATCATACACGATTTATAAATAGGGGAACGATATCATATATAACACGAACTGAATTCGCTTATGCATGATTCGCCTTTGTGTTTATATGAAATGGCAGTCGAATGCGGAATCATCCCAACTGAACGGCAGTGCAAAGAGAATAAAGAGAAGATTCTGAAAATATATTTATGTTTTTTTTATATTAGTGAAGGAGAAAACACATTTCACCATAATAATATAAAAATCCACACAATTCCAGCTATCGTATTATCACAAAAGCAATTAGATCGAGTTTACTACCAGTTTATAACAGATTTCACTAGCAGAAACGCAACTGAAAATTGTTTTATGATAGTAACCCCCAGAAATGTGCTTTAGTAAAATGAGGTGTTAAAAGTGTATCGCTGCCTTTACGGTGTTGTTTATTCAGTTGCTACATGCGCATAGCTTTGTTTATGTGTATCAAGCATGCCTCCTCATTTTTTAATTGTATTTTATTCCCTAAAAATGAGTAAAATATTTAAAAGGTGTGAAAAGGAAGTGTCCTGGTGAAGACACTACAGATTCAGAGAGAAAAAGAAAAGCAATATCGATAAACAGAGGCGCACTGGGTCAAAAAGTATTACCCAGGAAAATTTGTAGTGGCCGCCTCATACTATGGTTTAGGGCCAAAATCACACTGGCCTCCGGACCCACCAGGGTTTTCCCTGTAAGGCCAGTCCGCCTCTGTTCCATAGAGAAAAAAAATATGAAATTGTGAAACTCTGAGGGAAATGAAAGACCATGTGATATTGCACATGCTATAAGCCTAAATGAGGCAACGCCGAGAATTAAAAAGAATGCAGAGAAAATAAACTTTCATAGCAGAAACAACTAAAAGTGTAATTAAAATCCATTAGATCAAGACACAAAGAATTGGAAGAGATGGAATGGCTGTCATCTGTTTGGATAGAAAATCAAGCAAAGAACAAATCTGCTTACGATAGAAGCAAAAGCATTAGCAATATTTTATTACGTAATAGTCGTAATAAAATACTTACATATTTTATTACGATTATTTATTGTGTTTGGTAGTGTTCTGGTTACAAATGTGTGTTCAATCTTGGGTGGTCAGCACCTAATCCTATTTTTCCCATAGGGCCTGTTGTTTATATTGCACGATTTTGCATTGCACGAGGGTTCTAGGAACACATCTATCGTGCTATACGAGGACTGACTGTATTTTCATTTTGTAATCTATGAACTATAGATTATGAATTATAATCTATGAATTTTGTAATCTAATCTTCTAGGGAAGGCAAATGGGCCTGTGGTACTGGATTCCATGATTAAAGAGTAATAATACAGCGTGTCCAGTGACAAATTTTTTAATAACTAAGTATGGAGCTTTCATGGTAAACGAACGCCTTCTTCTTTAGCAAAAGATGTATACAAAATACTCACAAATATAGAAGTTAGAGATAGAATTAAAATAAAATAAATACCAAGTGAGTTGTGCATGCTCCAATGCATGCATGGCTGTGTGATTGAACATTATTCATTAGATTGGCATTCATTGTTGGTTCACAGATGAGTGTGAATTTGCTGCCAGTGCTTGTCAAGTTTTAAGATTGTTGATTCCAAGAGAGAGTTGTAGCCTCATACCCTTGCAGTGATTCAAGGCTTTTGGACAGCATGATATGTTCAATGATTCTAGCCAAAAGTGGTGACGGAAGTGTTGGGATTGGTCGATCACTTCACAATCGCATCTGGGGTTAAGGTCATGATGCATTGAGCAGAAATGTTCTGCAATTGCCAAGTTGCCAGTGTCACCAAGGCAAATAGATCTGTCATGTTCTGCAAGGCTATCCTGAAGGCGTCTAGAGCTCTCCCCTATATAGCAACTGCCGCAATCATTGCAAGTTACATGGTATACTACTCCACTACATAAGAGAGGAGCGATGGAAGTTTCAACATTCGAAACCAGAAAACGTAAGCTCCTAACAGGGAGCTGTACGCATTTTATGTTGAACTCACGAAGGATTTTAGAAATCTTGTCTGATGTGCCCGGATAGTAAGGAATAAAGGCAGTAGGTATATTGTCACTTGGGGACGACGTTCTCGGATGGGATCATAAGCTCTTGTGCTTGTAGCAAGCACTTGTCTAATACATGGGTTGGCTACCCACAGCCAGGCGCTCCACCCCAACCAATTGTGTCCTGCTGCAATGTGCCTACATATCAATTGTCTAGGTACAGCACACAACTCCTTAATATTTTCTAGTGGGAAACTCTGTCCGTACAGTCACCAACAGCAAGGAATTCATTAGCGTAACTAAAGAACTCCCAGTTCCTGACAGGGAGATCATGGCGTCCTTCGATGGTGTCTCTCTGTTTAAATCATTACCGTCAAACAGGCTGTTAGCTGTACCAGGCAGCTTATGGAGAATGACCCAAGCCTACCGACCAGAACATCGCTATCCACAGAGGATACCTGTGCTGCCCTCAATCTGTGCCTGTCAGGCAGTGTCATTACCTTTGGTGATTCCCTGTACAAGCAAATGCACGGTACGGCTATGGGCAACCCTGTCAGCTCCATCGTTGCTAATATTGCTAAGGAGGAATTAGAAACAGATATTCCTGAGCCCGCCCATACTGATTACAATTTGGTGCAGATATGTCAATGATATCTTCACCATCATCCCACGTGGTTCAGAGACAGCACTGTTAGAGTACCTCAATCCTTATCACTGTTGATCCAGTTCACTGTAGAGTTAGAAGTGAATGGGACCCTTCCATTCCTGGATGTTCTAGTGAAAAGAGTTGGCCCACGTCTGGAAACCTCGGTGTACCATAAGCCAATGTGGTGTGGGTAGTTTACCAACTACAGATCAGCCCACACCCCTTGCAACCTAAACAGACTGCACGCGCTCTATTCTCTCGAGCTTGGAGTCATTCCAGCTCAGAGAAAGCTAGGCACACCGAGATTTCCAGAGTAAGAACTGACCTAGTCAATTGTGGGTAGCCAACCCATGTATTAGATAAGTGCTTGCTACAAGCACAAGAGCTTATGATCCCATCCGAGAATGTTGTCCCCAAGTGACAATATACCTACTGCCTTTATTCCTTACTATCCGGGCACATTGGACCAGATTTCTAAAATCCTTCACGAGTACAACAAAATGTGTGCAACTCCCTGGTAGGAGCTTACGTTCTCTGGTTTCGAATGTTAAGACTTCCATCGTCCCTCTCTTACGTAGTGGAGTACTATACCACATAACTTGCAATGATTGCGGCAGTTGCTATATAGAGAAGAGCTCTAGACACCTTCAGGATCACCTTATAGAACATGACAGATCTATTCGCCTAGGTAACGCTGACCACTCAGCAATCGCAGAACAGTTATGGTCAACACATCATGACCTTAACCACAGACACGATTGTGAAGTGATCGACCAATCCCAACACTTCCGTCACCACCTTTGGCTAGAATCATTGAACATATCATGCTGTCCAAAAGCCTTGAATCACTGCAAGGTTACGAGGCTATACCCTATCTTGGAATCAACAGTCTTGAAACTCGACAAGCACTGGCAGCAAACCCACACTCGCCTGTGCACCAACAATGGATGCCAATCTAGTGAATAATGTTCAATCACACAGCCATGTGCACATTACAGCACATGCAACTCACTTGGTATTTATTTTATTTTAATTCTAACTTTAGCGTCTATATTTGTTAGTATTTTGTATGCGTCTTTTGCTGAAGAAGGGGTTCATTTACCCTGAAAGCTCCATACTTAGATATTAAAAAATTTTTTCATTGGATACGTGTATTGTTACTCTTTAGTACTTGGGAATTCGTTGGGACTGAGCTGGATAGATGTTTGGCAGCAGCATCTACAATTTCCTTGATCCAGTTTGGCCTGGGATCCAACAGAAGATAACTTTTTGCTGATGCTCTGTGAGACATATCAACTGTGTTCTGATGAGCTTTAATAACAGGTGAGTAGGTGGGGAACTGTTGCATGGCTAACAAGGAACTTTGCAAGCATGTATATTATGCTCTTTTGAATTGACATAGGAAAAATATTTTCTAAAGCAAGCTTTATAGCATATAATTTAGTCGTGTAGCTATTACACTGTTGGAAGAGATAGAGAAATGGTAGTATCAGGGAGTACCACTGCTGCACCCGATCCACTCTCAGACTTCGATCCATCTGTATATATTTTAGCGAAGTCGGGATAATGTTGAGTATTCTCAATGTGTGGCTGTTGGATTTTAATGTCTGATAGAGAGAGTGTTTTCCCCACTTGTGAAAATAATTGTCATAAGATGGCATGATGACAGATCATAGAAGTTCGGGATCTATAGGATCTTGCAAGATTTTATTGAAGTGTATATCCCAATCTTCTACTAGTTGCTTTAGCCTAATACCAGCAGACCGAACTGTCTGTGGTTATGCACATTGTGTACAGTGTACACAGTGGGTATATATTGTACACTTAGTACACTAAATGCACACTGTATATTGCTATTATGCTTATTGTTTGCAAATGTCTGATTACATAACGTTTTCCACCAGAACAAAAATCACAGCTACATCTGTAAAGAAACCAAACATGTTAACTTTCCCAAATTTTATAGTACCAGAAGAATCTGCATATATGTCATCTTAAACATCACACTATTTTTTTAGCATCTAAGGGAAGGATACTATTAGATAAAGTTTGCTTTGCTTTACATTGCAAACACACAAAATACTAAATTTTACACTCTGTGACATGTAACTTATCTTTACCATGTTCCAAATACTTTATGCAAAGCAGTCTAGTGGACCTGATGGGCAATTTGCTAACTAGAGTGATAAAGAATGAAAATAAGCAGAAATTCACAAAATTAATTAAAAAAAAATTTTTTTTTAATTTAATGACAACAGCTGCAGCTTTAGTGTGTGTGTGTGTGTGTGTGTGTGTGTGTGTGTGTGTGAGTGAGTGAGTGAGTGAGTGAGTGAGAGAGAGAGAGAGAGAGAGAGAGAGAGAGAGAGAGAGAGAGAGAGAGACTATGCTAGGATAGTCATATGGACAAAGGATCAAAAAGCCAATTGTCTACCATAAATCCACATGGAACCAATATCTTGAAGAATTTGTGAACTCCAATGGATTTCGAAGATAGCCAAGGAACTCCATCCAAATATAAATGAGCAAAAAAATCCAATCTACAATGAACTTATCCAGCCAAAAATTTCCATGACATCCTACAAAACTCCAGGACATAAGCTTAGGATTTTGTGCAGTTCTTACATACTGTAACCATGCAAGGCAGAAAAAAGAAATGTACAGGTAGTTCTCGACTTTACAAGTTAATTCATTCCTAGTGCATGCTCATAAAGCGAAAACTCATAAAGCAGGAATTTATTTCCCATAAACATAATGTTAAAAACAGGGATTATGTTCTCAACAATGAAATTAGTTAGCTAATTAGTTTATGTTTAAACAATGACTGATTTATCGAAAGAAATGAAACATAGCCTGTAAAATCAAGCAAATTATAATAATAAATAAATTATTTATGACTTGTAAATCTTAAGGAATTTTTATTCTTCATCATCATCAACTAAATGGACACTCACTGACCACTCGTTGTTGGTTTGTTGCCCAAGGAGTCGTCTTCTTCAGAAATGCTTCATGAAGTGTTTGTTACCAAGATGATCATCTCTTTTCTTTATAAAGTTCACAATAGCATCCATTAAGCATTTTTAACAGCACAGACAAATTGCAACTAACATGGGTGTAAGTGAGATTGCAACTAACACAATTCGCATGGAGTAACAAGTTTATAAAGCTTAAAAAAGAATGAAGAGAAGATTCTGAAAATTTATTTTTTTGTTTTTTATATGATTGAAGATTTCAGTGAAGGGAAACACATTTCACCATATTAATATAAAAACCCACACAATTCCAGCTATCCGTATTTTTGCAAATGCAATAACTTATAGTTTACTACCCTTTTATAATTGATTGCGCTAAGTGGCTAACAGAAAAGCCCAATAAAACAGAATTTACAAATTGTTTTTGTTTTATGGTCATGACCTCCAGAAATGTGCTTTAGAAAAATATCACAAAGGCACTCAAAATTGATTCTTATAACAGAACATATGATAATGATGAAAGTGTAGTGCATTTTAATGATTTGAATTGGTAACTAATACAATTTACACTATAAAAATTTCCTTTTAGAGAGATAAATAGCTTAGTTATATAGTGAAAATTTCAACTTCCGATGTCCTGGAATGAATTACCAAAAAACAATGTGTTATTGGGTTTACAGTACGATATTCTCATGATACGATGGTGTCTCTGGAATGGATTAATATCGTAAAGTGGGTACATTGTATTATATAGCTACCTGCACGGTTTGAAATGCAGTATTTATGAATGTTTAACATTAATTTTTTGCAATTAATGTTCATATTTTCGATTTTGTCGATACTTGATGCTTGAAAAAAAGAACTCTTAAACCAAGGGACATGTAAAGCAAAAACTCGAAATGGGAACTGCCTGTATTCAATCAAATCACTGCAGCATTCCATAATTCTTCTTGAATTCAAACAAATTACAATAAATTCGAAGTTCAGCATTACTGTACAATGAAACTAGGAATTCAAGCCGTGCTAATTAGAACTTCAACTAAACTAAACCATGTTCTGGCTTGGAATAATTTTTTAAAAATTACTTTTAAATAACATTTTCATATTAAACAGCAAATTGGAATTTTCTTGGAAATCAAAGAATCAATGTTTCTTTATGTATTATTACATAATATTGCAAAAATGCTTTCATTTTTACCTCTTGGCTTGCCTTTAAGAAGCAATTTCTACTCTGAGCCACCCTATATTTTTGCCACGCTATAGCAAAGAATAATAACTATGCCTTACCAAAAGCTATTTTTACCCAAACAAACAGGAACCCCTTGACGCCATGCTAGGGAAGCGACAATCGAGACACTATTCCACCGTCATGAGTTCAGCTAATTCACAGCAAGAGGTTGTCACTCAATCGAGTCGAACAAACGTCATGGACTTAGATTTCATGAAAACGATGGGAAAGTATGTGATTCTCGGCAGAGAAATCAAAGTAATGCCAGTAAGGAACATACCTTTGGGGTGAAATCTGAACTTGATCACTACGGAGCGATTGTTGGTTAGAAATTTGTAGGAATGAACAGGCTTCAGATCTGGTGACTACCACTGGACGGTCTGAGGGTGCCACCCCATGCAGATCTGGAGTTCCTCTTTCTCCTCTCACATTCCCTTTTAATTGTGTTAGGTTTCGACGACAATGGTCCCTGAGATTTTCTTTCCCCACAAGGTTAGCCTTTTAACCAATATGAGGATTCAAAACTAGAAAAGGGAGGATCTATATATATTGAGGGAAGACAAGGAAAAGGGGTCGTGGTAGTGATTGTTGTTGCTAGCGTTGCTTTTGTGCTTACTGTTGTAATGGAATCGTTGAGAAAACACAGAAAGAAGACAGAAGAAAAGCGAAGATATGAAATCGTCCCTGACCGACAGCTCGAAAGAGTCATCAGGCCCTATCATGCCTCCCAGGAGTTTTTCTGGTAAGTTCGCTACTATTTTTATAGTGAATTGAATGGAACTACCAAACAATCAGACTTACCCCTCCCTCTGCATTGTTGTCATTCACTTACATCTCTCCTCAAAGATACACATTCTAATATGTGCCTATTTCTCTGTGCATAAGCTCTAGAATGTATTGTCAATACTACCCACCATTAAATGTAGTATTATCAGTCATTGTTAAACTTACATGTCAACTCTACACAGGTACCCAAATATTTGGACAGCAAGACGCCCTTGACTACAAGCAATAACTATCTATCAGGGACCACATGAAGAACACTAACCAAATTAAACACACGTAACCTAAACACTGCATTCATAGGCATATTAGAAGAATAGTGCGTTCATCACTTCTTTGTTTCAATTAATCAAGGATCACTGATAATTACCCTGTAAATACATATATATCCAATAAACTATGCTTTCTTTGTTCACTTTTGCTCCACGAGTTTTATAATAGAAAAGAATCTTATTTTTTTGCAGCCACTCTGGAGTCCAATCATCTGGTAGGACCCTTTTTGTGGAGGTCACAACGTAGTCTTGCTGTGCTGGTCTATTCGCCACATTGCAGAGTAGAACCTGAAAACACAAGACTTTGTCCTAAAACTAAACCATTATCCAATCATACGAAACCCAGGCCTCCTGGAATGCTAATGTTAGTGATGAGTTTGCCCGGAAACCACTTCATACACTTTGAATATCGAGTAATAGCATGAGTTGATTGTCTTAATTATTCTGTGACGAAAGTTGTCCGGCAAGCACACTATAACGGGAAAGCCTGTGGAACAATATATCTCTAAAAATAACTAAAATAGTCAATCCTGTGTTGTACGTATATGCTCAAAAATCAACATTCTTCCACACACCAACCCAATGTGTCAGTGCCGCTGCTCAGAAAACTTCTCTGTGTACCAGAAGAAGGTGAACATTCCACAACTATAAAAAAGTATAAAAAGTGTGTCAACAAAAAGTTGTTTTTAAATTGTTATTAATCACTCACTCTACACGGCAAAGCCTAATTGATCAATTAATGGATTCACTGCCAACAGTTCCATTGCAAGTTGGGTAACTGGGTTACAGTACATATAGTGGTGTGGTTGTTGAACCATCAGTACATACAAGGTTAAATAATGAGACTTGCAATAACATAACTATAATTAAATATTTTATATTTCATTATATAAAGTTATCCCCTTCAAAATAAATGCTTTGGGCTTGCATACATACACAGTTCCATATTGTTTCTTCCAAATGCAGAAAAATCTCTGGAAGTCATCTTCTGCAAGCCTTTTAACACTTCAGTAATTTTTTTTTTCTGAATGGACCGAAAATGGGCTCCCTTAAGACACTTTTCCGTTTAGGGAAGAAAAAAGTCACAAGAGGCTAGGTCTGGTGAGTAGAGTGCATGCTCACACACAGGGATTGATTTTTCGACCAGTAACCAGCAAACAAATTGTGGAGCAGTAATGACAGAGCACCCAAACATATTCCATAACACGGGTCTCTTTCTTCAAATCTTTTTCATGCAGCCTTGTTAGAAGTTCAATGTAGTATGTTTTATTGACAATCTGATTTGGAGAGTTGTATTCAGCTATAATAATTCCTTTAATATAAAAAAACTAATTTTGAGAGCACAAAATACTTTTGTATATTAATGATATTAAGAGTAAGAGATCTGAGGACTTACTTAACAAGTACAGGGCAATGTTGGGAAAAAATTCGCAAGTTAGGATTGAATTTGAAAGTGTCTATAATTCTGCCCAGAGAATAGGAGGGAGTATATGTTAAGAGAGCCTTGTCAATCAATTCAGCTCTGGATTGGTTTGGTTTTGTTTTTTTTTTTTTTTTTTAGGAGCATTAGCAACTAAGGCCATATTGCTCCGGGATATGCGGTGGTCATTCCCTAACCTTTCCGCATCCTCCGTATTTGGTGGTGACGGGCTCGAACCCCGGTCTAATCAAGAAGCGTGTGCTACGCACTGCTGCTCCTTCCCACCTGGCTATGGAGGCACAATTCAGCCCTGGAGAGAATGTGCAAAGCTCATTAAGTAAAATTTTTCTCAGTATGATCTGTGCTTGTTAACAGAAGGGACTATTTTTACAGAGATGGGATACACTTGAATAGAAAAGGGAAGGGGATATTACATATCTTGACACACACACACACACTGATAGGAGAAACAAATAGTCAATATGATGGAAGCACAGAAACAAAATGAAATAGAGAGAGAGAGAATTTTTATTGCAACAACATTTGATTGTAACTGGTTACAAGCTTAGGTGTTGCAACTTTCCCTCAGGGCCAAAAGGCCAGGGGTTTACAGATAAGGTGTTAAAAAACATTAAAATCATTAAATAATATAAGACATTAGATGATATAGGTGCCACTGATTTACAATTTACATTAGGGTGATGAGAACTGGCATTAAACAAATTACATTACAAAGATGGCATACCATGAGATTAAGAACATTAAACTTAAATAAACAAAATGACAAATACATATACAATTTACAGTAGTGACTAATGTCCTCACAGTTCATGGGAGAGATCAGCAAGAGTAGTGTCAGGCTCATTTCCTGTTATGCTCACTAGTTAATTCACAGGGATCTCCAAGAGATGATGAAGGGTATGCTGTCGTCGAATGTGAAGAAAGAAGGCTTTTCCTTGTGCACACTGTCTGGACCAACATAGAGTGTTCCTTAGTGGGAGCAACCAGGGCAATTTCACTTCCATCTAGAAGGTTGTAATGCGTTGCAACGCTTTGTCAAGAAATGATTAAATGTCTCCTGGGGGGGGGGGTCACCATTCCCTGTTTTAGTTAAGGGATTTGGTGATTGGCAGATGCAACTGACAGTTCACAGTCTATGGGTGTCTGTGGAGCCAAATATCCCACGTCTATATCATCGGTTGATGGCAAATTTCTGATGGTCGGTGTCAATGTTCTGGATTCATCTGATCATCTAGTATGGTAGGAAAAGATCTGAGAAGTGGGGGCTTAAATGAAGAGGGCAGATAGTTGGGGTGGCTCTGAGCTGGGCAGGTGGAATTTTCCAGCCACCGAGATCCCAGAATGAAGGTGGTTGTTGTTGTTATTTGGTTTTTAGGAGCATTAGCAACTAAGGGCAAATTGCTCCAGGGATATGCGGTGGTCATTCCCTGACCTTTCCGCATCCTCCGTATTTGGTGGTCACGGGCTCGAACCCCGGCCTAATCAAGAAGTGTGTGCTACGCACTGCAGCTCCTGCTCACCTGGCTACGGAGGCACCCCAGAATGAAGGAAACATGATCAGACCGGTCAACATCTTTCCTGTGATTACCAATCTTTTTTCATCAATGAGAGAAGACATCCTGGGGATTTCCAGGATTTGGGAATTTATTAAGAGCATCGGCATCTATGGCTATAATGTGCCAGATTCCCCAGGGCCTGGGCCATTTCAGTAGTATGAACATGGGGTGGTAATCTGTGCTTGTAGGTTACCCATTTGAGGAGCCAATATTCTGCTGCCCAGATAGGTTTTCTGATTGTAAGTGCTGCTGATGCCCAGATTTCAGCTCCATAAAGCAGTGGGAAGTATATAACGGTCCTGACATGTATTGTTGCCGTAACCCTGTCTGAGACGCAATGCAGGTGTTGTTTCACTCTCCATTTCAGGTGCATCTCATGACTGATTAGTTTGCCAATGTGCTTGTTGAATATGAGTTTTGTGTTGGAATGAGTTTGTGTTTTGTTTTTCCATATAGAAAAACACAAACCCCCAAATCTAAATGATATGGAATAGTTGGGATAGAAACTCCATTGATGTTGGGCAAGATGGTTGTTGTTTCTTTCTTCAGGGAGCAGAGCATGCACTTAGACTTTGCTGGGTTAATGTTAAGGCAAAATTGTGTAAAGTAGCCCACTAGTGCAAGAGCACACTGTTAATTTCCTCTGTGATCCTAGAAAGGTCTATAGGTTCACTTGGATGATGGTCAGTAATTTTAAATCGTCAGCGTAAGATAATACATCTTGGTTTGTGCATGTTGGTACTTTTTGCTAGTGATTTTTTATCATAAATCGTGAATTACAGTATTATTTTTACATTAACGAACTTGTGTTTTAATTGTTTATGTTGTCCTGATTAAGTGACACTTAGAGCAATCTGACTGATTCCCTAACTCAAGTAAATACATCGAACCAAATTGGCAATTGAATACAATGAAGACTATAATTAGTTGGTAAAATCTATTATTAGTGGCAAAAAATAAATAAATAAATAAATAAATAATAAAATTTTCATTCATTTCAGCAACTGACTCAGATTCCTTCAAGGGTGCCTGTAAACATATCAGCAAGAAGGAAAAAAAAACTTTTCTTATTCCCAAATTTCAAAAAAAATTTACTTTCAAGAACATTTTTGGCAAAAATTTATTCAAAAGATAACTGAATTGGAAATGAGTCCTGAACGAGTTTACAAATACTGATGAGAGCAGCTTATTTTGGAGAGTTTTAAAAAAAGAAGCCATCAGTTCATAAACATAAATAAATATTCTGCAGGTATTCTATAAATAAAAATATTCCAGGTTGTAACAAAATTAGCAATGAACAAGTGATGCTCATGCCTTTTGTAAATTCCACCAGAAAGGTACAAATTACATCAGTGGTGGCCATAGGAAATTCACAGTGACCATAAACTTTCCAAATGTACTCACTTCCTATTCTCTATACAAAAAAAGCCACAAAAGTCTAGATAGAGATTTGACAGTCAGCTAATTCTTGATAATGCATCAGGTCAACCATATAGATGAACGATAAAGTGATGGCGCATTGTATTGGTTTCTCCTTACTAACTGCACACATCTAATTCAGACAATGAACTAAAGTGAGATTCAAATTATAGGACTGTGAGCATTTTTTTTTTTTTTGCATAGTAATGAAAATGGAGAAATCAAGGAATCACAATTACAACAGAAAAATGTAATCTCAAAGGATGTGTTTTTTTTTGTTATTATTATTATTACTATTTCTGTGAAGCCTGGAATTCTACAAATTTATTGAGATTTGTGAAATGTGATGATTTCCTAAAAACATTTAGAAAATGGGAGGGGGGGATAAAGTTGAGGGCAGCAAAAATTAATATCAGTTATTCATTTGATAAACTAAATGAACCAACAAGGTTAAATAAATTAGGAAGAGGTTACAAGTTGGATCACATATAAAAATGATTCTGAATTTCAGGCTGACAGCATATTACAAGAATAAGTACTGTCTTTTGAGATGAAGTTTCAAAAGGAAATAAAGAGGATCTAGAAGGAACAATTCAAATAGACTTGGTCGAAAAAATATGCTATGTTATGTTTAAAAAAAATATTTTGTATTGAATGGGCTACAGAAAATTAGCATACAAAGATTCTTATTTTATGTTACCTCCACCAAATTCTTTTGAAGAAAAACTACAAACAAGCAAACTGCATTCGACTGTTAGCATTCATGGCGAGCAAATGTTTCGTGGTTTTTTTTTTTTTGTTAGTTGTTGGCGCATCGGCTTCTGTGGCCATATTGCACCTCCCAAGGTTTTTGCATTTTCTACTTTGATCCAAGCCCGATGCGGGATTCAAACCCACATCGGGCTTGGATCAAAGGCTGGGTGGCACTTTATCCACCCAGCTAGCCCGTGCGGCTTCGTGGTGTTCTTCATAGTGATTACAGACGACGTGAGATTAGAGGGGATTAGTGGATCTGATTGGGATTAGAGGAGTTAGATTGCTTAAATAATTTATTTAATATATTGTAAAGTTTATTTTGATATAAGTTTTTTTCCTGCAATTTTTTGGAAATTTAATTTTTATAATATAAATATAATTTTTTAAAAATTATTTTCTGTATTATTTTAGTAATTTAACAATGGTTGTGACAAGATCCACCTTGAGTGCTTCGTCAGAGGATATCATGACTCATGGAAATAGCCGATAGTGATTTCCGAGTGAATCACGATTTCACCTTTTACAGAACCTGGGGAGTGTATTCCAAGGTCAGCCTAATGAATAATCATAGCTCACCAGGTGATTCTTTTCTTTGTCACTGTTGTATGGAATTTACCGATCTAAAGTTAAAATTTGGTGCTTATTTGTTTGTGGACTTAACGCTGCAAGAGCAACCTGGCCATAATGTGCATAACTATGGTAGAGTTCAGTACTCTTTAAAATTTGGTGCATTACTAGAACTTGAGTCACAGAAAAATCAGGTGATTGCCCTAGAGAATAATGTAACTGGGAGTAACTCAAGTAACCACTCAAGTAATGCACTCTCGATTCGGACCCCAGAGCAGAATAACCAAGTGCAAACTGCTCTGGTTTAGAAGGACTTTGTTCTATTAGGAGACTCCATTGTCAGGGAAATGGGGAATATTTTTTTAAATAAGAACAAGTGGATAAGAACCACAGTAAATCTGCCATTACTGATGTCATCAACAAACTGTCAGATTCTAAGAGAGTAAAGAGAATATTATTATTCATGTGGGGACTAAAGATATTAAGCATACACAATCTGATGATTTGTTAGATAAATATAGGCCCATGCTGAAGAAATGTCATGAATTAAATAACAATGTCTATGTGTCTTGCAATTCTGCCCAAAAACAATATGAGGGATCATATGCTGAAAGCCTTGTGGATTAACTCGAGACTTGAAGGATTCTGAAAGGCTTTTGGGAGGAAATTTTTATCAGCTTGGCCCGCACGTGTTGGTAGAAGGAATCTGTTTTGTAGAGACAAGATACATTTAAACAAAGGTGGTGCAAGAGGTTTTGCCACTATTATTGGGGATATTTTAAAGGATCAGGGATCTGCTAATTTGGGGCACAATAGTAATAAAGATACAGGTAATATTAATACTAATATTATCTGATAATATTAGTCAAAGTAAGCTTGCACATACCTCAAGAGTTCTTGTTTATTACCGCTAAAGAAGATATATTCGCAAGATGTTCTGAGGACAGAAACTTTTCAAATGAAAAAGTAGCTAATGCCAGGGAAGCAAGCTTAAATAACTTTAAGGGGTGTGTCAGGATAGTAACTATGCAATAACACTAAGTTCTAATTGATGAGCATTAGTAGAGACGTATGATGCAAGAGAGCAAGCCTATATGGCATCAGCCAAAAAAAACCTTCCCATTTCACCCACTGATTCACTCCAAAAGTTTGTCTAGTTCGGCCTTGAATTTATTTAAACTGTCAGCGTCCACAACAACACATGAAAGTTTGTTCCAGCAATCAACCATGTGCTGGCTAAAGGAAAATTTTGGCCAATCTATACCACAACTGTTTCCCTCAATTAGAATTTATGCCCCCTTAGGGGTGGAAACTGCGCAAGAGGATGAATCCCATCAGTGCTGAGCTTTGTTAACCCATTCAAAGCTTTATACACCTCAATCAAATCACTTCGCAGGTGCCTCATCTCCAGATTCCGCTATTTGCAGAAATTAAGCTTTTCTTGGTAGCAGCAACCCTTTGTTTCATTCACTAATCTCATTGTCCTTCGCTGATCTCGTTCCAACCAGCTCTGCATCTTTCCTAAAATGAGGCCTGCAGATCTGTATGCAGTACTCAAGGTGTGGCCTGACCACTGTTTTGTACAAGGGAATAATCAACCCCTTATCGCTGATAGCAAAATTCCTATATATCTATAACAAGCCCCCATGAGCTACTTACAGGGAATTACAGGGAAAATCCATAGATGAATAGCTGGATGACTTCAGGGCAGGAGGCAGAGGGTTGTGATAAATGATTATTCCTCAGATTAGTTTGATATAAAAAGTGGGGTTCCACAAGGATCAGTATTGGGACAACCGTTGTTTTTCATTTTCATAAATGATATCGATGAGGGGCACGATGTCTAAATTTTCAGATGATGTAAAGATTGGTAGAGTAGTTAATGATCGCCAAGCAGAGCTTCGCTTCTTCAGAGTGACCTAGATAGACTTCGGGGAAGGTCAGAAAAGTGGCAGCTAAGCTTTAATCTAGCAAAGTGCAAGGTTTAACACCTGGGAAACAGTAACCCCAAAATAATTAAAGTCAATAGTGGAAGAAAGGGACTTGGGACTTACAATATGGTCAGACATGAAGTTTGCACACCTTGCAGACAGGTTGAAAGGAAGGCCCATTGTGTCCTATCAACGATTTATCGAACAACTGCTATTAGAGAGAAGGACATCATGATTACCCCAGGGGCTCATCATTCATTGGATATCATCATTCTTCTCTTTCTTGCTGATTCCTTTCTACTTTCTCTCTCTCTCTCTCTCTCTCTCTCTCTCTCTCTCTCTCTCTCTCTCTCTCTCTCTCTCTCTCAGGGTAACTTGGGAAATTTTTTTTGGCTGGTGCAGCATTAGCCCCAGGCTTCCTTGTGCCATATGGCTAATAATAATAATAATCCCATTATATAAGGCTATTGTTAGACCAAACTTGGAATACTGTGTTCAAGTATGGAGACCGCAACTAAAGAAAGACATTGAGAGTCTAAGGGTCCAAAGACTGGTAATTCGCCTTTCCACATATTCGAAGTCTTTCCTCATAAGGATGACCTTTTGCTGAGATCGGCAAAAGGTCATCCTTATGAGGAAAGACTTCAAATATGTGGGTTGCACCGCTTGGAAACTAGGCACCTCAGAGGAGACTTGATTGAGGTGTTTAAGGCTCTGAGAGGCAAAGTAAAATGAATGAGGACAAAATTTTCAGTTATAAATTATTCTAAAACTAGGGGCCATAAATTCAAGTTACAGGGGGATATATTTAGACTGGATTGCAGTAAGTTTTATTTTAGTCAGCAAGTTAAAAATTACTGGAATAAGTTACCTACGTGGGTGATAGAGGCTGGCAATTTGGGGTAATTCAAAGGTCAGCTGGATAGTTACCTATGGGAGGAGACAAACACATAGGGTGTCTATTTCCTATTCATTAATTATTTATTTTATTTTATTTTTTTATTAATATTATTTAATTCTTTTCTTTTCTTTTTTTTTTTTTTTTTTTGGCTGGTGCAGCATAAGCCTTAGGCTTCCTTGTACCACTAGCCATTACTAATACTAAGCAAAGTAAAATATAAATCTATTATTTTATTATTAAAAAATGAATAAATTAGTATTATGGCATTCTGAATAATACACACACAATTTAATAACTGATAATGTACGTGTCTAAAGTGTGTTTTTGCAATGTAATCCCACTAATATGAACATTTCTGCAATTAAGATGCTACCTTGCATTAATCAGTTTGGGTTACCATGATTATACTGTAATTATTTCTAATATTTAACTAGTCAAAATGAGTTCTAGTATAGGAAGAATGACCACAGTGAGATGAATGTTCAACATGCATTTTGCATCAACAACCATCTTAACATCATATATCAGATAGACAATATTGTTATAATCTTCTTTCGTAAATTGTTGTTAATCATGTTTGTTAATATATTAATATGCAAGATGGTGTATGAATATAATAATAACTAATGATAGGCATAATTATGAGAGCATCCCTGGATTCAGGGGAGGTTCCCACGG